>NC_090927.1:592680702-592919329 GCF_040938575.1 Ambystoma mexicanum
TAAATATGTATCCTGTTGCTCTCATAGAATAGCGTGCCTTTTTCTCTGGATTTCCACAGGATAGCGTCTCTGTCCCTATAATTGAGGAGACGAGCGCTTATCCTGCGCGTTGGTGCACCAGGCCGAGGAGTAGGTGCTGAGGTGCGGTGGGCACGCTCCACAAGGAAGTGGTCTGAAAAAGTGTCGGGCCCAAAAGGTCTTTCAATAAGGATTCTACTTGGCTTTCCATTGATCCCTTACCAAAGGACTCGGCCACCCCGACCAGACAAATGTTATTCCTCCTAGATCGGGATTCCAAATCTTCACATTTATTCAGGGTCTTTTGGAGGTCGCCTTTCAATTGGGCGATGTCGCGACTGTGCTGTAGAATAGAGTCTTCATTGGTACTTATCCTATTTTCGGCCTCGGTGCCACGAGAGCTTTCCTTATCAACCCTTGCCTTCAAGGAGCTGATTGTCGCCCCAATGTCATCTAGTTTGCTGTTCACCGCTAGGGAGCCATTTTGGACCATTACCATTAGTCAGTCCACTCTCTCATCAGACGGGGGACCCAGTTGGCTGTCCACTTGTCTCGGTGGTGGAGTGGCAGATCCACCAGGCTGGGAGCTGGCAAAAGATTCCATTGGGCCAGTTTTCTTGGAGCGCGCCCCTTTCTGCTCTTGGCGGCCCATATGATGGGCCGAGTGGCTTGTGTTCTCCCACGTCTCACCACCCACCAGAGCGGATTGCTCGTAGATTTATAAAGGGGCTGTAGTGACCATATACCCTGTTAGCAGCCACTCTCGGCGACCAAAACAAGTTTGTAATGTTTAGTCAGGGAAAGGAGAATATCCCGGGGGAATGTCAAGGTGCATGGTCGCAGGGGGAGTTACCAGCTCGGCTCGGGACAGTTACTGGGGCATTTCCAGCAGTACAGGGGTTTCAATCCTATCGACCTTCCCTGAAACTGCCCCACACAGTCATACAGCCAAGGTCATGTCGCTACCTCAATCCGAGAGTCAATGCCAGCAGCGGTAACCAAGGTGGTGGGGGCCCAAACAAGGCTTCAGCAAAGGGCGAACACAAATACCGGGCACAGGAAACCCACCTCTCAGCCTGTATCTGTCATCTTGTGGAGCACCACCAAGCGCTCCAATCAGGTGCGACCCTCAGGGGTAGTACTGTAATCCCGGGCTGAACTCAGGGATCCGCTGCAGCAGCGGGAAAACACTGCCGCCGTGACGCCTTTCCGGCCCACGGCCATAAACGCCCACCAAAACGGGCCCCCCTCTGATCGGGCCCGCCGGGTCAGGGCTGTGTAGCCCGTTCAGTATGTTGCGTGTATTATGATTAAAGCGGCCCAACGGGTATTGTCACCTTGGTGGTATGCAGTCAAACCAGGAGCCTCCGCTCATCGTTCCCTCTCCACAGATAAATATTTAGACGAGGGTGCACAGCCCCCACGCACTCACAGGTTTTCATGTCCGGAGCTGGAATCAGGATGTTGTATGGAGGAGAGGTCCTTCACCCCCCCAGGCCACCGTAGGAGCGCACATCGGTCCACCAGCTGCCCCGAGGCCGGACAGGCGACGGGATCCGCGGCGCACAGTGCTCAGTCCCCAGTCACCGCCACGACCCAGCGGGGCCGTCTGTGCTCAGCACAGCCGTTGTGCGGGGGATCTCTGCCCACAACGCCTCAAGGCTCGAGTCACAGTCACCATCCGTAGGGCTCCTCCTCTGCCAAGCTGTTCGATGGGGTATACGGGTCCGCCGCCGCCTCCCAGCAAGGCGCGAGCAGCCTCAGTAGGGTTTCACCGCCCCTCCTCCAGCGGCACCTCCAGGGGAATCTCCCGGAACTCGTGGGCAGCCCGCGCCACCTCCACGGCACAGAGGATCTTCGGGACGATGTAGCTCCCGAGCGGCCGGCTGCAGCAGCACCAGATTTACACAGCATGTGCCTCGGGTTATGTAAAGCTCGTCGGCGTGATGTCTCCGCTTCGCGGGCAGCCTACACGCAGGATATTTACGGTTCAGGATTGATGTGGGCGGGAGCTCTAGGACTAAGCAGCCATTTTCTGATGTGCGCAACAGCACCCCGCCAGTCATAGGTCTCTTTTAAAGGGGATTCCACGATTGCAAGCCTTGGGTGAGGGAGCATTGAGGTCAGCCAAGAAGGAGATAAGAGATGGGAGGCGTGGCATTGGTAGCTAGAAAAAGTATGACTGCCATTGTTGAAGAGTTCAGCATGAGGCAGAGGAGAGCTATCCAGGGGTAAATTATGGTGAAACAGTTCATTATCCCGTCCAAGATGGCTGGGGTGAAGGAGGGAAATAACAATCATAAGTGAATGTTATCAGCTAAAAAAGGTGATAGGAAAAGCCAAATGATAAGATAAGTCCTCCTGCGGCAGATGAGTAGAGGGTAAAGAGCAGATGTCCATAGACTGATCCTTGGGAGACATTGGAGGGGAGAGGGCTGGGGCTTAATGTTTGTGAATTACCAGCGGCTTTAAACTATTGAACTTCCAGACATGAGATGATTCAGGCAAAAGAAGATTTGCCAAACTCAAAGGTCCTGGAGACTGAGAAGGATAATGGAGTTGTCAACAGTGTTGAAAGCCGCAGAAAGGTTCAAAGGGAAGGGAATAAAAGAGTGTTTGGAGTGGTGAGCATTAGAGAGAAAGTTGGAGACAGCATGAGTTCAGTCTTGATGGAGCGTTTAGTATGTAATCCAGATTGAAGGGGACCTCCAAGGCCATTTTTCGTAAGTAACTTAATGATCTGGTCAGACCACCCACTGAAGGACATTTGAATTGTGGGGAAAAAGAGAAACTTAAAGATAGTTTGCTGGAATGTGTGGCTCAGCAGGGGGTTTCTTCAATAGAGGTAAGACAGTTGTGGAATTGAATGAGGCAGGGAAGAGTCCAGTGGAGAGAGGGATTAAATAACTCACAGAGATAAGGGCAATCAATTGAGACCAACACTTTCACTGTTTGAGGAGCAAAAGGATTGCTGGGAGTGCAAAATGGGTTGGCACTGCGAAGGATGGGTGCAAGTTCAATTGGAAAGGTAGAGTAAAGTAGTAAAGAGTGGAAGAGTTATGAAGAGAAGTGGTTTAAAGGAGGACGGTTGGAGCAGGAATGGAGAGGGGGTTGTGAGAGTGTCAAAATATTTAGAGATTGTAGAAGAAAAGTAGTGAGCAAAGTCATAAGCAGAGAGGAAGGTAGTAATGGATATTGGTTTGGGAGGTGTGATCAACGATTGGTGGGTAGATGAAAGTTTGCAGGGCTGATTGCGTAGGAAGGAGATTAGGTTGGTGAACTAGGAGGTGTTGGCAGAGTCCAGTACAGAGGTGAGGAAGCAAGGGAATTTCTATAGGCTAGGAGTAGGTGTCCATAATTGTTGCCAGCATAGTAGGTCTTCGTACATGTTTGTCTTAAGGGTCTGCTTTCAGAGGTCCCCAAAGCTGAGGACGGGGATGGGAAGGTGTGAATGTGCGAGCAAGATAATATTAGTTAATTAAGTATTAAATGCATAGTGAAAGTCAGAGAAAGCATGGTCAATGGAAGCGGCGTGAATAGGGAGAGTGTGGAGTGGCAACAGTTCAGTGCTCTCCAAGAGTCCTTGAAAGTTTAAATCACAGTGTTTTTGGACACTCTGTATTTAATCATGAGATTTGATTTATCACATTGATATGGCAGGGTGAAAGGGCACTTTTGTGCTCATAGCATTCACATCAATTACCATTGCATAAAATGTGTATCCATCCGCATCTTTGACATTTGCTAAACAGTTTACTCCATGCAAGTGTAGAAGAGTCAAACATGCCCTGTTTCTCATTGAAGCATGATGTTTGTACTTGTGAAGTCTGCATTATGTATTATTTAGTCCACTGGATGTTTGAATACAGACATTTTCTGAAATTGGTCTGACATGCAACAAATGTGTCCTCTCTCAAGAAAAATATGACAAAAAAGTGTGAGCCTGAAAACAAATTTTACTTAATTATGGGATGATGCATATGGATAAAAGTTAATTCATTTGATTTTCTAGATTCCTCATTAAAAAGAATGTGACTTGTGTGTTGTTGGTTTTAATACTTCAAGACATGGGAACTGTACCTTTCCTTAATCTTGATCAGTATTCTTTGAACTCAAAATGCAATTCATGAAGGGTGTAGATTTTACTTACTCTAATAATATGCATTTAATGATTGTGGTTGTAATGAGGGCAAGCAAACCATTAAGCACTGATGATTTTCAGAGAAAGCTTGAATGGCAAAGGAGCAGAGACGATTAATGTTTTAACCTGAATTTTAAACATATCAATGCAGGCAATTGAACAATAATTTTGGGCAACAGTTATAACCTGACTCCCACCCTGGAACAGTTTTTCTGGGATGCACACTTTTCCTTCTGGGGCCAGATTATCAAAGCTTTGCACTAGTGCAACAAATATTAAATCAATGATTTTATCCCTGATTTTACTGCTTAGAAAATTGTGAATGGAACTGAATTAGCCCCAATTTGTTTGATCCAAACATGTTTTCACAACGGAAAAAAGGAAAGACTGTTTTATTTGCTATGTTTGATGTGCAACATGAAAAGAAATGCTGCAAACACATTTTATTTTAGGTAATGCAGCAAGCATAGTACCCAAAATGGTATGATATATTTTTACCCCAGTGCAAATGTTTTGAGATAATATCGATTGGGAAAACACCTGTTTGCTCGATTCGATATTATCAAAGCGTTTGCTCAATTTTTAGAACCTGTGCAACCATTAGATAATCTAGCCCCAGAATAGCAGGCAAAAAAGTTAAATGTTCAAAACCTAATCTTAAAAAAACAATAATAGATTTTTTTTTTTGTAGTCAAAGCATTTTCTAGACTGAGGACCTCATCACGACTTTGGCGGTATCCCTTAAATCCGGCGGTAGCGCTATTACTGCCGGATTTAAGGGTCCGCCAAATCAGGATTTCGGCAGATTTTGCCCCAGCTCTGAGTTGGGTGGAAATCCGCTGAAAATTTGCGCTCATACCGCCGGCGGGAAATCCGCCGGCGGTATGAGTGTGAAATTTCCCCATTGAGCCCAATGGGGAATGGGGCATCCCCCAATGGGCTCAATGGGGAATGGGTATCAACATTACCGCCAAACTTGCCATCCGGCGCTATTAGCCCCGGGGAGATCGGCAGTAGGGCAGATAGCACCGGCGCTAATAGCGCCGGCGTTACCGCCCCCAGTCGTGATGAGGCCCTGACACATGTCATATGCTCAGCTACACACACAGTATGGCATCTTTTGATTTCAAACAGCCAGGTTGCAGCGTACTGATACCATGTTTCCTTAAGTGCTCACGCTATTTGGCAGGATTGGCATTAGATGCTCGCACAATCTTCCATGTTTTGTCATCAAATGTCAGGTGTTACCACTAAACAACAATAGCATGCTCAGTTACAAACGCAATGAGCCTGTTTTGCCAGTTAATGTCCAGCAACCCAAATAGTTGCAAGGCGTTTGAAAGCATTTCCTTCATACGAAGTTTCCATTTCATAACGGCAGAACACACGAAAATAAAAATATTATTGGGATAGTAATCAGCTTTACCAACATATTCTAGGACTCGTATGATTATATAAACCATCTCAAGTCTGGAATATCTGGGGAATGTGTTGGATATGCATAGGATTTGCCCAGTGAGGGTTTTTTCCCATCAATATTGTGGCTGCATATCACATACACCATGTATTACCCTCATATGTACTCTGATAATGTTTTAGTTATTGTGATGATATACCAATAATTGGCATCATAAGTAAAATCACCTGTATCATTTGGATGATATTGACTTCATAATCAGGATAATCAATAGATCAGTTATTGCCATAATGTGCTTCATTTCCAACATACACACATGATATACCATGACCATTGTGTCTTACAAATCATTCATAAAGCCCACCATCTCCCATGTACATACCTCTTGCAACTGATGCCTGCACCAGAGGTTCATCTACTAGCTGTGGAATTCCATACTGGAAATATCCCAATATGGGGATGGATCTGTGAAATACCAGAAGCTTTAAAGGATTGACCTTCCAGACATGAGATGATTCAGACAAGAGCAGATTTGCCAAACTCAAAGGTCTTGGAGATTGAGAAGGAGAATGGAATGGTCAACAGTGTTGAAAGCAGCATAAAGGTCCAAAGGGATGAAAGTGGTCATTCCCCAATGATACAACCCAACAATCAGACTAAATGGACACATCCCAGTAGGGAATGAGACCAGGTGAGAGATTGCAAGTAAAACAAAGTATGTTTATATAAAAGTAAAATGAGGCATGTAGATGACTCTGCTGTTCCAAGAGCGCTCTGCCAACAGTACAGAAACATTACATTATAAGCACAATAAGCGTCATCTATGACGTTTTCTATAATTGTTACATAGCGCCTCTTCATTGGCTCGTTTGACTAGTTCAGTATATAATGTAAGGTGACAGTGCTGCTTCATTGGCTGTTGCTGAATTTGTTGCTTCTAGAGGCATGTGGGTCAGCTAGGCTCCTCTGGGAGAGGGGCAGGTCATGCTGAGTCCACACTCTCGGTCATCTAACTAATACAAAAAAAACAGTAATCACTGACATGCAATTGATTAATATAAGGCACACAATTTGTACAAAAATGTAGGGTCATTTATAAATTGTAGTGAAACTGCGCACATTCTTGACCTGGACCTAGGTGGGGACAGGGTCGCGGTGGTCCAAGTGCCTTATCTGTGAGCGTCATTCTAAAATTCATGTGCATGACACTTCATTGTTCAAACAAGAGGATTGATAGGTGTTAGTACAGGGAGAATATATGATCATTTTAGATTAGTTATATGGGGGGCAATCTAGGATGGCCCATGGGGGACGGGTCTGTAACTGGCTGTTACATGAAATGAACCCAGGGCAGCAAGGGTTACACAGGCAATAAGTCCTGAAGGTGGAGGTGAGCAAGAGCTGAGGGATGTTCGTGTAGAAAAAAATGGTTTTCGCAAGCCAGGCTTCAGCCCGGTCACACAGAGGGCAAAGATGTCAGAGGAAGAGAAGTAATAAATCTTCAGTTTGCAAGAATTCACGCCCAAACTGCTGTGAGAACTGGACAGCTGTGGCGCAGACAGGGGAAGAGGAGGTGGGGTGTGCTGTATGTGGCACTCGGCGAAGGGAGAGAGGGCTTATTAGAAATTACAGTGCGGCCTAGTAAAAGATGGAGTCAGGAATAATACAAAATGGAGTCAGGGGATGTACAAAATGATTAGATGTGTGTCCTGCAATAGCTTCCATGCTCCATTCACCATGAGCTTGGACAAGGGACGTCTCCAACAATTGTATGAGCATGAGATTCACGTCATATAGAATGTAGCGGGGTCAAAAAGACCCTTCCTCCCATACATTCCCCCCTTTAGTTACATCTAAAGTAACAAAGATGCTATGGCTCTCAATCATTTCCATTCTTCTTCCTCTAGAAAATCTTCATCCCAGACTGGGTTTCCTTTGATGAGCATCCAGGCCCTACAGACATATCTAAGACTTTGTCCTCTCCTTGCATATACATCTGGGGTTCAGGTCATATAGATGCACCCACCATCCCCATCCAGGTCCACCCACACTTTCTTGTTCCAGTCTAATTCCTTAGGTTCTTTAATAGTGGTATGGTGCAAGCTGTTGACCCTGTCCCCTGTGTTATACACCACTGTCATTCAATATGTCAGCTCAGGTTTCTCCCCTGTTTGCACTTGGACATCTTTTGCAACCTGAAAACCCTTTGCCGGACTGTCCATTGTCACCATCATCATTGTACTGTTAGGAATTGACTTTGCACAGCATCAAATCCCTATTTGGCACACGCAGAAGATTAGCAGGAAAAATACTACGATAGGCACCAGCAGCTTCAAGACAGTCCCAAGCCACGATGGTACCCATGCAAAAAGTGTGTCGAACTAGTTTCTAGACTTTGTGCCACCTTCATTTTTCATTCTTTCACCAAGTTTGTGTACTGCTGCTATCACGTGTGATAATGTCCCATTGCCAGTATCGGCATAAGGCACAAACGTGCAACATGCACTCCCGATTTCTCGGCAAACACCACCGTCCATTGCTGCGAGTAGGTCCAACACGTATCTATTCTGCATGGTCATCAACCTTAGGGCTCTGAGTTCCACCTTGATGACGTTGAACCCTTCTTCAGTGTTGTTAGCCAGTTGTATCAGTTCCCAGTGAATGAGTTGGAGCCATTTGGTGTTTGCTCGAGCCTGGACACTTGGTATGAGCGATGCAAAAAATGTCTCTGCTGATGTGAAGAGCTTGAATCTGTCAGGTTTTTGTGCTAACAGTTCGGAAGAGTCTGTGGAGATGTAATTTCAGGCCCTCCTTTTTTGAGAAACTCTTTTGTGCAGCTCGTCTTTCAATAGTAGGTTGTACGTTGGGGGATCTTCGGTTGTTGACTGGGGTGCTGGAGACATCTTGGCTGGCACCCTCTCCCCTTCAATATGACTCTCGGGAATGACCATCCGGGATGAATGCCGCTTGGCCAGGGCACAAGTACCTCTCCATGACTGTGGGAGTTGCAAGTACGCCTGTTTTCCGCACACCCAGTAAGTGTCCATTAAAGCAGTTGTTCCTCTCTTTATGTCCGCCAGGATAAGTGTCTTGTTGCAGTGTTTGGTTGCACCCATTGGCACTTTTCCTTCGCCGTGGAAACACAGTTCATATTGCAGTTCACGTCAGATCTTGATTGGTTTTTCGAGAGCTGTTACCCAAGTCAGTTTGGCAATGTGCTGAGACCAGGTTGAAGTGCACGTTTTTTTGAGCCATTGAAATTTTTCATCAGATAGTCCTCGAAATGCTTCCGCTTTATGATATGATATGCTATGACTTTAATAAAGCGCCTAGACACAAGAGTTCCTAGGCGCGGCGAGGCAAGGGAGGGGGAAATAGAGGGAAGTCAGTCAACAATCTTATTAGGCCAGGTGTCATTCAGATCGTGCAAATGCATGGGAAGGGGGAAAGGAAAAAGTGTGAGGGGGAGGGGAGAGGGGAAAGTGCAGTACATGGGAGAGGGGAAAGTGCAGTACATGGGATAGTAGAATAATTAAACGGCAGGATGGTGGCAAGTGCAAGGTAAGAGCAGACATAATTGCTGGTGGGGGACTGTAGGGATACAGAATACAGTCCCCAGGTGCGGGGTTGCCAGGGAGGCAGTGCAGGTGTGCAAATGGTGGGTGCTGGGCCCAAGGTCACAAAGGGTGGCTATGTAGCCAGTGCAGTTTTAGCCAGGAATTCAGCAGGGGAGAGGGGGAGAGTAAGCAGAGGCAAAGAGGAGGGTTTTGAGGTGCTTCTGGAACCGGAGATGGTTCTCATCAAGTTTCAGGGAGGCAGCAAGACTATTCCAGAGGGAGGACCCTACCGAAGAGAGAGATCTACCACCAACTCGTTGCTTGGAGAAGCGACTGACTCTGAGGGAGTTGGATGTGGATGGGCGAAGAGCACAAGAAGGAAGATATTTAGGAAGAGATGGTTGAAGGTATTTCGGACCCAGGCCCCAGAAGGCCTTGTAGACAATTCAGAGGGTTTTGAACTTAATCCTCGCAGCCACTGGGAGCAAGTGAAGAGATTTCAGTCCTGGAGAGATATGATCCCTGGGCTTGAGGCCTTAATAGTTATGTTTTTATGCTGAGTAGTGAGGTGTGTGGAAACATTGTGAGCCCAAATCAGTTTAAAACCATCCCATATCAGGTACGTTCCCTCTTGTATCAGTTTTCCCCTCTCTGCCTCTTCTTTTATGTCTCAGAAAATAAAAGATATTGCCCAGTAGAGTCCGAGACATAGCAATGCAATGGCAAACACAATCGCAGTAAAGTACAAGCCACACTCATAGTAGTAGGCTCTAGTTGCACTCATATTTCCCCTACTGCTTATCATAGGCCCTAGTGGTGTCATTGAGGGCCTTCCTTTCTGCCATGTTTGTACCTACAGAATGAGATATAAAGGGTTAAGTGCACATTCATGTTTATCACTTTAACATTTACATCTTTGCGAAAAAGGAGCTGAGACATTATAGATGGAGGTAGTGGAAGATATGTGACGGTGGTGAAACGAAAAGTAAGATGCAGGTTGTAAATCACCAGCAGAGTGGGAGGCAGAGAGAGAGTGAGAGAGATCACAAAGTAATAGATGTACAGTCATCAATTATGTAAACATTTTTATGCCATCTTCTCCCAGCATTTTTCTGTTTCGTATCTATGTTTGTATATTTACACATGATCCATATTTTCAAGAACACTTTTTCCTTCTACCATTTTCTGTTGTATGTTTTGTTATGGTACGGCTGTGATTTGTTGCCGCTGCTTTCTCCCTTCTGGCATTGTACTGTTGTGTGCTTTTCTAATGTCGGAGAGGTGTACCCAATATTTCAGGCCATTCACTTGGACTGTGATGGTTTGTGTAAAGATGCCGGTGGGGGGTGTCTGTACTTCCGCTCTCTATATGGTAGAGGAGAGGCACAGAGGACCCCAGCCAAGATTCTCTATTATTGGTACGTGGTCAAGCAATCAAGGCCTAGCTTCTCAGGAGGTGATGCGAGCTGGTTCTTAAGTACAGTGTAGTCCCCGAGCACCCACAAAGGAATGTCCACACACTGCATCGGTTACAACACAGTCTTTATTTAATTAATATTCAAAGGTATATACAATATCACGATAACTCACTTTGTACTCTGAAAATCAGCAATGGTAAATATATACAGTTCTAAAGTGGTACCACTAAGGTTATTAGATCTCATTAAAGTGCATATGGTTAGAATGACACACAGATCAGAATAAAGAGGAAACCAGCAGTAGAGAGAGGAAGGAAAGCAAGATGGTTGAACAATTGGCAGAATACTGGCTCCGCACCACGAGTCACAGTTCTGTGTCTAGATCCCCCCACCTGGGCAACCTGTAGAAAAAAGATACAAGCCCAGTCCATATATTGTTCACACTATACTTCCCAATAGTTCTGCAACCCCAAAGTACCTGGCGTTGTAGCGTTCCTCATCGGTGAATCGACGGCCCTTCTTGAGTGACCTCCCTTTCAGGCAGGAGTCACAGGTCATCAAACGTCCGACGGAGAACAGGTCGAGCTACGACGTTGAAGTGGCTGCGTCGTTTCTAGTGGTGCTCGTTGACGGGGAAGTGTAAACGTCCTGCAGGGAAGAGGCGTGCAGGGCACCTCAGTGTCGATAGTTCTGGACCGCAAAGAATTTGAAGAACTGTAGCCCAGCAAGGGTGTTGAGTAGTCGGCGTCTCTGTGGTCTTTGGGTGGCGGGAAACCCACCGGTGGATGCTCCTCAGCGTGTCGACGGTCAGGCCTTCTCCAGCAGGATACAGCGGCGACGATGCGGGAGAGAGCGTCCTTGGATCAATAAAGTTCTTAGGCAAACGGGAGCACGGCAGCTCCGGTAGGCGATGGCAGTCATCGACAGTGGCGGACAACAGTCTGGGTACTTCTCTTTGGAGTTCCGCAGCAGTCCCCGTATCGGGTCGGCAGCCTGTCGAAGGCCTGTCTACCAGGGAGCTTTGGCAAAGGTCAGCTGGTTCACGATTGTCCCTCATAGCTCGGGAAGAGGGCGCCTTACCAGGTCCTCTCTGGGTCAGTCCTTGGAGACACAGCAGCTTTCAGATTGCGAAGGAGAGCGACAGCAATTCTTCTCTTCCAGCAGGGCTTCAAGGTCAAGTGATAGTTTCACTCCAGTTACTCTTCGTAGTTTGGACTTTAGCTCTGAACACTTCTGAACATGATTCCTAGCAGTGAGAGGTCCCCAGATATACTGTTGATCTCCCATTCATTCCGCTGGGTCACACTGAAGCATCCAATCACTACAAAGGGCATTCATGTAGGCAGGCAACCAATCAGGCACACAGTGCATTCAGGCCATTCACTTCTCTCCAGACACTCACAACAAGTTATGTGTATTGGGACAGGGCGGTCTCAGTCATTGTGTCAACCACCAGATACTAGACACCCACAACATAGAATGCGTATTCGTCACACACTCCATTCACCCAGGTCCCACCCACAGGCATACCCACAACATACGGTCGTTGGCAAGGCTCCAGCCAGTCTGGTCAGCACTTCCTCACACTACCATATATGGAACTTCCACCTAACAGCCAGTCAGGGGGAAGGGACAGAGGCAGGGCTTCCCGGGACTTCGGGAAGATCAAGGTAACAGGTGATGGAAGGCAAGAGGCCATGGGGGCCATTTTGTCTTCAACAGGAATCTACCGCTTCCAATGACAGGGCCTGGGCATGCCAAAATGGAAGACGCTCAGGGCACCCATCATTTCAGCACAGAGCTGCCACCAGCCCAGGGTTGCCCCCCTACCCATGGGTGCCATAAGGGTATCCCATGGGTCTCTTCACCAAACCAAGAGAGAGAGCTGCACCGCCAGGAGTCCCACACGAACTCCTGCGCGGAAAACACGACAGAACACGATAAAAAGCAGCAAAGGACAAGTATACGGAGGCCCTGTCCCTCCGATGCATTTCCAGCATCACAGTTTGCAATACACTATTTCGTAAGGGCCATGAAATCTTGGAGAGTTCCATCTCCTCCCACCCATTTTCTGGG
Source organism: Ambystoma mexicanum (assembly GCF_040938575.1). Lineage (NCBI taxonomy): Eukaryota > Metazoa > Chordata > Amphibia > Caudata > Ambystomatidae > Ambystoma > Ambystoma mexicanum. The sequence continues at coordinate 592,693,330 of NC_090927.1, forward strand.
AATTAGTTGTGTGTCGTGACTATCTGCAGCTGCAGTGTTTGAGTCAGTTTCAATTTCTCATGTGAAGGGGAGTGCAATCTGTTTTGCTATACTTCTTACTGCACGTGTGACTTGGGTCAAATAATCCTTGAACTCTTCACCTAGTATGGTTGCTGTTCTATGTGCATCAGGTGTTCTTCTAATCAGGGAGGTTGGTGTTTGCATACGCCTCCCTGTTATTATCTCATGTGGGAACAAGTGGTGGTCTTTACTTGTCTGCTTGCGCGATTGGAACAGTGCCAGTGGCAAGCAATCCACTCAATTTTTCTTAAGGGTGTGACACAATTTTGACAGCCTACTTTTGAGGAGGCTGTTTATTTATTTTGACAATTCCCTTCGCTTGCAGGTGGTAAAAGAAATATAACTTGTGTTTTATTCCTAGCAGGGATGTCACTTCTTTAAATAGTTTGTTTACAAAGTAGGTCCCGTTGTCGGAGTGTATGACATCGCGAATGCCCCATCGTGGAAAGACTTCTCTTACTAGAAACGTTGACGCACATTTCACATCGATGTGGCCACAGTGTCCTGCCTTCACCCAGCATGAAAAGGGGCAGACCACCACTATGAGATATTTTGTTCCATTGCACCTTTCCCCCATGTCTACATAATCAATATGCAATTCACAGAAGGATCAGCTGGGTCGGGGCAATGTTCCTCGCAGTGTTCTCAAAGTCATACCAGAATTGTATGTTTGGCATGTCGTACATTCAATAGTCAATTTTGCTATGTGTTCCTGTTCCTGCAACTGTGGAACAAACCAGTCTTCCTCTATGTCTTCTGCTATGTGTTGTTTCGCCATATGTTCGCCATATGAGCTGGAAGTTCAACTGTTGAAACGCGAGTTGTCAAAGCTCTACATGTATTACTACCTTTCTGGTGCTATCTTGGCGCCACAGGAGATCTGTTTCTGATTGTGTGCTCCCCCTTTTGACCATAGCTCTTGTTCCTCTATCAGTGTTTTTCTGTAAATCCATTATTTGTGCAATTGGTAACAAGTTGTATCCTAATTCTTTCCCTTCCTGCATACTTCTTTTCATTATATATTCTGCAATTTGTGGTTTTTGAAAGTAATGTGGCTTCTTTTGCAGCAGCATCTGCCACCGCGTTCCCTAATGATATGACATCACTGTTATTGGTATGGGCCTGGCACTTTACCAAGGCCACTATTGATGGTTCTACTAATACCTTTAGGAGTTATTCATGAGTTATGCGTGCTGCTTTGGTGGGTGACCCATCTGCCCTTCTGAAACCCCTTCTTCCCCATCTTGATATCCCACCATGCACTGTTGTGGCCATATGTGCCAATTCTGTGTATATCGTCAATGCACATACTTTTGCTCGGTGTAAAGCTACATTTAATGCTATAAGTTCTGCGGCCTGTGCAGAAAAATGCATTGGCAACCGCTTCTGTACCAGTGTCATATACTCCCCGTCTTCCAACCTGACAACTGCTGCTCCCAAGTCTTTTTCCCCTGTCTCTGGACAAATTGATGCTGACCCATCCACAAAGTACACCTCACCCTACTACAGGGCATTTTCATTTGCTTTTGGAAAGTCATCACCCTCCCCGTCGTATGTGGCACAATCATGATTTTGCATGTCCTCTACTGTGGATGGCTCTGTAATGAATGTAGCTGGGTTTACTGTTTTGCAGCACACTATGTGAATGTTGGAGCTAGAAAGTATAATCTTGTAAGCTGTTGCTCCTTGTATTGTGAGTGTAGACTTAGATCTTTCAAGAATTGGGAATAAGGAGTGCTCAACGAACAATGTTACCAAGCATCCCATCACAATCGTGGCTCTTTTTTCAATTGCAAAGGCGGTGGCCACGAGGGCCTGTTCGCACACAAAGTGTCCTTGTATCACAGCGTCAAGTGTGCTGCTGTAGTAAGCTAGAGGTTTGTGCCCTAACAATGTCTTTTGGGTCAAGACCACTGTCATACGGGTCCCATCAAAGTGTGAGAACAGGTAAAATTCCCATTCATAGTTTGGTGTGGCTAGGACTGGGGTGGTGGAAATGAGCTCTTTCATTGTGTCGAAGGCAGTTTTCATTTCTTGTGTCCATGTGATTGCTGTGTTTTCTCGCTCCACTCCTCTTAGTGCCTGTAACAAGGGCCTTGTGTATGCTGCATAAACTAGTATCCATGCTCGTCAGTAGTTACATATGGCGAGAAACATCTGCATGCCCTTAACTGTTTTGGGTCTAATTGTTGCATGCTGCCCTATCAGGAAGTATGCCCCTGGCATCTTTTGATATAAGCTCCCCCAGGTATAACACTTCTGCTAGGCAGTACTGAAATTTCCCTCTGTCCACCTTGTACCCTTTTTGTGCGAATATATTTAGCAATGTAATGGAGTCTGCTCTGCACTCTTCTTCAGCTTCACCACAAACAAACATGTCATATAAGTATTGGATCACTGTACTTTTGACAACAATATTTCCAAGATCTCCATGCAGTGTTTTGTTAAAATACTTGGGCTTTCACAGTAATCTTGTGGTAACCTGCAATTTTCATACCTTTTTCTCCCTATGGTGAACGCTGTCAAGTATTCTGGGTCCAGTGGTACCGAGAAAATAGCATTTTTCAAGTCTACCACTGTGAAACATGTGGCAGATTTTGAAATCCTGCACAAAATAGATGCAGGGTTTGGGACACGGGGAAACTCCTTCTGTATGATGTCATTAAGTGCCCTTAAGTCCTGTATCATCCTACAAGCCCTGCCCTTTGCTTTTTTAATCGGATAAATTGCTGTGTTACATGGCGAATTTGATGGTACTATAATGCCTTGTTGTAATAATGCATGTATTGTCTCTTTTATTCCCTCTTCCGCTTCCCCTGACAGTGGGTATTGTTTTACACTGGGTAGTATTGCACCAGGTTTGAGTTTTATCTTAACTGGCATGACCTCATGTAAGAGCCCTACATCATGGGGTTTATTCGTCCATAGTTAGGTGGGCACCTGTTGCATGTCTTCATCAAAAATGTTGGGTGTTCCTCTGACAATAGCCATGGGGGGATATGCCACTTGCCTGTGTTGAATCATTATGTTGCAGGGCATGCACATTTCCATTATTATCTTCGCATCATTGTCATTGTCAGTGAACAACTCTTCATCTGTTAAATCGCGTACTGCTATGTTGGGGTCCATGCATAGAACTGTTCGCCACTCGCATCCATGCGTGTCCAAGCTTATCACCATGATACATTTTGCAGATACTTGCACACCCTGTAAATCTAGGGACAACATGGCCCCAGGTACCACCTTGGGGGCAGCTACGGGGCAGAAAACAAAGTCAGAATGTATTCTCCATTCTTGATGAGTTATCTCAGGCACTACTCTTGCCAAGACCTGTATTCCATACACAAACATCTCTGCATCAACTGGCACTCCCCGAACAGTTATCTCATTGGCAATCGTGTTAATTAATTAGATCGCTCTGAGGGGTTATATCCTCGGGGTCAAACACACTATCCCTCTTTCTTTAAAGGAGATTGTCATATTGAGCGTGCTAAGGAGGTCCCTCCCCAGCAAATTGATCGGCGAGTCTTGGTGGTACAATAGGGGTGCACGCACCTTCTTCCCACCTATTGTTATGTTTATATCTTTAGTGTATGGAACCGTGAGTACAGTCCCAGAAAAACCCTGTGTTTACAACTTCCGGTCTGACAACGGAAACCGTCCTACTATTAGGCACGATTTTTCTGCCACTAGTCGACCATAAAAATGAACTGCCTACTACCTATCTCTGCCCCCAACAGTGGTTCCTCGTCTGGATGTACGTTAGTCGAAAGGATTGGACACGCAAGTTCTCTCTGTGGGCTGACCTAGTTTGGGTGGGTGTTTGTCCCCGGGAAAGAAAAAACATTTTCTCCCACCATGGTTGTCACTCGAAAAGGTGCGGGTGTGCCATTAGCCGTAGTGACAAAAGGATTGCTGTGTGTATTTACCATCTGATTCTGACATGTCAATCGCTGATGTGTCCCTTGGGGCAGTGCTCTCTGCTCCTGTGCCTGGCAGGTAAGAACCTGGTCTTCTTGTGTGTATCCACCCATAGGCAATCCATAGGGTCTGCCTGGGTGGGGGTGACCATAATGCTGCTCGTTATTGAACCCTTGTGCATTTTGGTAGTGTGTCATGGGACGGGTGCGACATTCCCTCGCAAAGTGGCCCCACCTCCCACACGACCAACATACTCCTTGTCCCCCTTTGGGCTCCCTGACCGCCTTAGCCCTCTCTCTGACCTCGGTACCCACCTCTTCCTCTTCCAGTTCTTCCTTGCCATTGGGGCCCTCCAGACTGTTCCTCTCCTGCCCATTGTTCCTGTCCGTTTGGGGCCCACGTTGCTGCCATTCTCGCTTGTAATGTTACCCATCCCTGCTCTCCATCGCCTAGTCTGGCTGCGAGGAGGGCAGCTGCTACTGCCATGAACTTCATAAGTTTATTTTGTAAAATCTTTGCTCCATATGCTATTCTTTTTTGTGCAATTCCTTCTCCCCTTCCTTGATCCTCCTACAGTGGTGTACTATGATGCTTTGAATTTTGGGCCAACCCTTGGCTTCTATCCCGGCGATTTGTCCAAGGCCTTCTGTACCTCCTTCGGGAGGCCCAGTTTGATAATGAAGTAAAAGAAGGATGTAGACTGATCCCAAGCTGTGCCCATCTCAAACCTCCACATATCCTGCACCTGAAGGATGTAAGCTGCAGCATCTTCATCCTCTCGCATTGTACATTGCATTACTGAATGCAAATCTAGAGTATCGGGGAAGGTTCTCTGCAATAAATGAAGCCCCATCGTGGTGCTCACAATCTATTGTCATTCCCGGGAATCCTGCCTTCACCCACACTCTCTTTGTCTGGTCGCCCCAGCCGATACTAACAAGCTTTTAACATCCCCTATTGCTAGTGGGACCCCTGCAGTGTTTTTCTCAAAGGCATATATCCACTTACTTGCAACCCCAGAAAGCGGGGGCAGCCTCTTCAGCAAATTAGATGTATCCATTAGTTCCCAAGGCACATAGTGAGCCTTTCCTGCCCCCATGTGAATGAGCGGCATCTGCAGGTTGGATTTTCTCTCTCCCCTTACCTGCCTTTGTTCCCTTCTTTGTTGCCAATACCATTCGTCCCATTCTGCTTCTCAACCTCCCCTGCCACCCTTAATCTTCCTCTTCTTCTCTTGGGGGCACCCGATGTAGCAGTGGTACACCCGCGGCCCATGTCCCTTCCTCATATTCATCGAGATCACTCCAGCATTCCTCTTCCCTATCTAAAGCTACATTACCTTGTCCTGTACTTACCTGCTCATGTTCCTTCTCTATTTGTATTACATTGACGGGGGAACTATCAACTCGGAAGAGGAAGTCTCCTGACTTCCACTCATCCTCAGCTATGACAGAGGAAGTTTTTGATGGTGGGGCGGATGAGTTTGCCCACCCACTGGCAGAAGCTGCGATCTCTCACACAGTGCTCTATGTCGTGTTAATTCTGCTTGGGTAGTGCTCGTTTTTTTCTAGATCCTGAGAGAGTTATCCTAAATGTACTGGGGATATGCTCATCGGGCCATAGAGACTTTTTGTTCATAGGGGGAAGAGGGGCTGTTGCAGGTGTGGTTGGTGCACTAGGCCGGGGCAAATACACGGGGTCACTATATCCTTCAGCAGGTTTGGTCAACAATGGGTATGGCCGTTTCGGTTCTTCCCCTTACCGTTTTCTTCCCCACTCTTTTCCCTCAGGTTGCACCTCTTTATCTTTGATTTTATTAGGTGGTACATCCTCAAACATGCGCCAGAGGTCTAAGACCTCTCTTCTATTTTGGAGCTGTTTTCCCTTGTATTTGATCAATAGGTATGTTGCCACAAGGTCCAGTACTGTTTTATCAAAAGGCCCTCCCTCTGGCCATATTTGGGATGACCCATCCCCCTTGATTTCCATTAACCATTGCTCATGATACTTTTTGATCTTCTCACTGTAGAGGTGTTGACATATGTGCAAGAGGGGTGTATCTGCTCCCATTATGTGTATTCACTGATTAAGTGTGTGTGCATTTGTATATATCTCACTCGTCACTATCAATTCTTGTTTCCTTGAACTTCTATTGCACAACATTTTCTATTGTATACATGGAACCATTATGCTCACACGTTTTAGTCAAATTTCAAATATTTCAATATTTCATAGTGATTACAAATAATGAAACAACATCAATCACTTAGCATATTGATGTGACACACTGACAAACCTTACGACGAAGAACATAAAGCATGTTCCTGTACCTCCCTTATTATTGCTAGTTAGCCCTTGAAACAGAACCAGAGTGCTTTCCGTTTCATTCACTCTCCACAGTCACCTCCCTGGCCCCTTTTGGGCCGACCTCTAATGAACTTTTACCAAGAGTAAAGAAAGAGAATAACTAATATTTTCCAAGTCTTCTCCATATACAAGACTCCCATTTATTTCTTTTTCATCCTCTATAATCTTGTACTGATCAAGACAGTACTATGCGGCACCACCTTCCACTCCTTTTCGGAGATAGGTTCCCGTATCTCCTCTTATTCTGTCACCTTATATAAAATCCTAATGGCCATATGGAAGAAGAAAGAAAGATTGCTCACTCCTACAAGCTCTAACCCACAAACTGTTCCCCAGTTACATGATCTGACTCTGTTCCCATTACTCTTATCCCTCCTTTATTTTCCTCACAATCAATACTCATGTGTCCGTGTTGATCTGAGAACCTCCGTGCACGGTCTATCCATAATCGGGCTGCCGCCCCATCAAGAGCCGAACCCGGCTCCGACGTGCAGTAGGTCGGGTAGTTGCAAAGCCGGGACCTGTGGAACCTTCTCAGTGGCAGACACATTTTAAGAATAGAGGTCAGCCATAGGTGGGCAGCCTTGTTGGGGGTGCCCAGGATCTCGCTGCAGTGCTCAGGGAATTTACTGTATCATTACTTAGTCGGGGTCACCAAATGAAAGTGGTCATTCCACAAAGATACAACTCAAAACCCAGAATAAATGGACACACCCCAGTAGGGAAGGAGATTAGGAGAGAGATTGCAAGTAAAACAAAGTATGTTTATATAATAGTAAAATGATGAAAGCAGAAGACTCTGCTTCTACGATAGCGCTCTGCCAACAATACAGAAACATTAGGTTATAAGCACAATAAGCGTCATCTATGACGTTTTCTATAAGTGTTACGTAGCGCCACTTCATTAGCTCATTTGGCTAGTTAAGTATACAATGTAAGGTGACGGTGCTGCTTGATTGGCTGTTGCTGAATGTGTCGCTTCTCGTGGCATGTGAATTATCTGGGCTCCTCTGGGAAGGGTGCAGGTCAGGCTGAGTCCACACCGTCGGTCATCTAACTAATCTAAAATACACAGTATTCACTGACATGTAATTGATTAATATAAGGCATAAAATAGGTACAAAAATGTAGGGTCTTCTATAAATTGTAGTGAAACTGTGTAAATTCTTGACATCGACCTTGGCGGGGACAGGGGCACGGTGGTCCAGGTGCCTTATCTGAGAGTGTCATTCTAAAATTCATGTGCATGGCACTTCATGGTTCGAACAAGAAGAATATATGGAGAACAGGGAGAATATATGATCACTCTAGATTAGTTATATGGGGGGCAATCTAGGGTGGCCCATGGGGGACGGGTCCCACTGTCTGTTACATGAAAGGAACCGAGGGGAGCAGAGGAAGAGAAGTAATACATTGTCAGTTTGCAACAATTTGCACCCAGGCTTCTGTGAGAACTGGACAGCTGCGGTGCAGACAGGGGTAGAGGAGGTGGGGGCGTGCTGTACGAGGTGCTGGGAGAAGGTAGAGAGGGCTTATTAGAAATCACAGTGTGGCCTAGTAAAAGATGGAGTTAAGAATAATACAAAATGGGAGTCTGGGGACGTACGCAATGAATTAGATAAGTGTCCTGCAATGGCTTCCATGCTCCATTCCCCAGGAGATCGGAGAAGGGATGTCTCCAACGATTGGATGAGCATAAGATTCACGTCAAACAGACTGTGGGGGGGGGGGTCAAAAAGACCCTTCCTCCCATTAAGGGATGAGGATAAAAGAGAGTTTGGAGTGGTGAGCATAAGAGAGAAAGTAGGAGATACGCATGAGTGCAGTCTCAATGGAGTGTTTAGTATGGAATCCAGATTGAAGGGGACCTCCAAGGCTCTTCTTCTTAAGGCATTTAGTGATCTGGTCAAGACGGTTTATAGTCATTCCATTGACAGCCAAAGCATCTAATACCAGACCATCTAAAAAAAGCATCTAAAAAAAGCATCTAATGCATTTCTTTTCATTTTTTTTTCAAAGGGGGGCCTGCCCAAGTCCCCTTTTTTAACCTTTAAAACCCATTTAAACCCATGTTATTAACCTAAACACTTCACCATCTAAAAAAATGCATTACATGCTTTTTTTAGATGCTTTTTTTTAGATGGTTTGGCTGTCGATGCTTTGGTTGTCGATGCAATGACCGGATACCATCAAGACCAACCGCTGAAGGACATTTCAATTATGGGGAAAGAGAAAAACAGAAAGATAGTTTGCTGGGATGCGTGGCTCAGCAGGAGGTTTCTTCAATAGAGGTAAGACAGTTGTGGAATGTAATGAGTCAGGGAGAGTCTAGTGGAGAGAGAGATTAAATAACTCAGAGAGATAAGTCCAAGCAATTGAGACCAATTCTTTCACTGTTTGAGGAGCAAAAGGATTGATGGGAGTGCAAAATGGGTTGGCACTGCGAAGGATGGGTGCTAATTCAATTGGAAAGGTAGAGTAAAAGTAGTTAAAAGTGGAAGAGTTAAGAAGAGAAGTGGTTGAGAGGAGGATGGTTGGAGCAGGAATAGAGAGGAGGGTTGTGAGAGTGTCAAAATCTTTAGAGATTGTAGAGGAAAAGTAGTGAGCAAAGTCATAAGCAGAAACGAAGGAGGTAATGGATAAAAGCTTGGGAGGTGTGATCAAAGATTGGTTGGTAGATGAAAGATTGCAGGTCTGATTGGGTAGGGAGGAGATTAGGTTGGTGAACTAGGAGGCATTGGCAGAGTAGGTTACAGAGGTAGAGAAGTAAAGGAATTTCTGTATGCTAGGAGAATGTGTCCGCAATTGGTGCCAGCATAGTAGGTCTTGGTACATGTTTGTTTTAAGGGTCTGGTTTCAGAGGTGCTCGAATGCTGAGGACGGGGATGGGAAGGTGTGAATACGCGAGTAAGATAATATTGGTTAATGAGGTAATAAGTGCATAGTGAAAGTCAGAGAAAGCATGGTCAATGGAAGCAGCATGAATAGGGAGAGTGTTGAGTGGCAACAGTTCAGCGCTCTCCGAGAGTCCTGGCAAGTTGAAATCACAGTGTTTTTGGACATTCTGTATTTAATCATGAGATTTGATTTATCACATTGACATGGCAGGGTGAAAGGTCACTTTTGTGTTCGTAGCATTCCCATCAGTTTTGCCATTGCTTAAAATGTGTATCTATCTGCACATTTGACATTTGATAAAGAGTCAAACATGCCATGGTCCTCATTGAAGCATGATGTATGTACTTGTGAAGTGTGCATTTTGCATTCTTTAGTCCACTGGGTGTTTGAATACAGACATTTTCTGAAATGGTTCTGACATTCAACAAAGCTTTCCTCTCCCAAGGAAAATATAGCATAAACAAAAGTGTGAGCCTGAAAACAAGTTTTACTTCATTATGGGGTGATATATATGGATACAAGTTAATTCATTTGGTTTGCTAGATTCTTCAGTGAAAATAATTTGACGTGTGTGTTGTTGGTTTTAATACTTCTAGACAGGTGAAGTGTACCTTTCCTTAATCATGATCAGAATTCATTGAACTCAAAATGCAATTCATGAAGGATCTATAATTTACTTTCTCTAATAACATGCGTTTTAATTATTGTGGCTGTAATGAAGGCAAGCGAACCATTAAGCACTGATGATTTTCAGAGAAAGCTTGCATGGCAAAGGAGCAGAGACACTAATGTTTTAACCTGAATTTTAAACATATCAATTGCAGGCAATTTAACAATAATGTTGGTAAAAATTATAACCCGAATCCCACCCTGGAACAGTTCTTCTGGGATTCACACTTTACTTTCAGGGGCCAGATTATCTAGGCTTTGCACTAGTGCAAAAATAATTAAACAAATGAATTTAGCCCTGATTTTACTGCTCAGAAAATTGTGAATGGGACAGATTGAGCCCCAATTTGAAATATCCAAACATGTTTTCACAACAGAAAAAAGGAAAAAGACTGTTTTACTTGCTATGTTTGATGAGCAACATGAAAAGAAATGCTGCAAACATATTTTGTTTAAGGTATGCTACCCAAAATGGTATGATATATGTTTGCCCCAGTGCAAATGCTTTGAAATAATATCGATTGGGACAAAACCTCTTTGCTCGGTTCGATATTCTAAGTGTTTGCTCAATTTTTAGAACCTGTGCAACCATTAGATAATCTAGCCCCAGAACAGCTGGCAACAATGTTAAATGTTCAAAACCTAATCATAAAAAAACAATAATAGTTTTTTATTCTTTTTGTTTTTTGTAGTCAAAGCATTTTCTAGACTGACACATGTCATATGCCCAGCTTATGCTCGCACAATCTTCAATGTTTTGTCAGTTAATGTCAGGTGTTAACACTAAACAACAATAGCATGCTCAGTTACAAACGCAATGAGCCTGTTTTGCCAGTTAATGTCCAGCAACCCAAGTATTTGCAAGGCGTCTGAAAGCATTTCTTTCATACAAAGTTTCCATTTCATAACGGCAGAAAAAACGAAAAAAAATACATTACTGGGATAGTAATCAGCCTTCCCAACAAATTCTAGGACTCGTATGATTATATAAACCATCTCCAGTCTGGAATATCTGCAGAATGTGTTGGATATGCAGAGAAAAAACGCTTTTTTGCCCAGTGAGGTTTTTTATTTTTGCCATCAACATTGTGGCTGCATATCACATACACCATGTATTACCCTCATATGTACTCTGACAATGTGTTAGTTATTGATATGATATACCAATAATTGGCATTATAAGTAGAATCACCTGTATCATTTGGATGATATTGATATCGTAATCCAGATAATCAATATCAGGTCTTGCCATAATGTGCTTCATTTTCCAACATACACACATGATATACCATGTGCATTGGGTGTTATAACTCATTCATAAAGCCCACCATCTCCCATGTACATACCTCTTGCAACTGATGCCTGCACCAGAGGTTCATCTGCTAGCTGTGGGATTTCCTACTGGAACATGTGGATGGCTCTTGGCACCATCTCATGCATTTTGACTCATGGCACCTCTTTGTTTTCTGTACAGTGGTTTGTGAATTACCAGAGGCTTTAAAGGATTGACCTTTCAGGCCTGAGATGATTCAGGCAAGAGCAGATTTGCCAAACTCAATTGTCCTGGAGACTGAGAAGGAGAATGGAGTGGTCAACAATGTTGAAAGCAGCAGACAGGTCCAAAGGGATGAAAGTGGTCATTCCCCAAAGATACAACCCAAAACTCAGAATAAATGGACACACCCCAGTAGGGGTTAAGACCAGGAGAGAGATTGCGAGTAAAACAAAGTATGTTTATATAATAGTAAAATGAGGCATGTAGATCACTCTGCTGCTCCGAGAGCACTCTGCCAACAATACAGAAACATTACATTGTAAGTACAATAAGCGCCATCTATGACGTTTTCTATAAGTGTTCCATAGCTCCACTTCATTGGCTTGTTTGGCTAGTTCAGTATATAATCTAAGGTGACAGTCTGCTTGATTGGCTGTTGCTGAATTTGTTGCTTTGCGTGACATGTGGGTCAGCTGGGCTCCTCTGTCGCTCATCTAACTAATCTAAAATACACAGTAATCATTGACATGCAATTGATTAATATAAGGCATACAATATGTACATACATGTAGGGTTGTCTATAAATAGTAGTGAAACCGCATACATTCTTGACATGGATCTTGGTGGGGACAGAGGCGCGGTGGTCCAGGTGCCTTATCTGAGAGTGTCATTCTAAAATTCATGTGCATGACACTTCATGGTTCAAACAAGAGGATTGATAGGTGTTAGTCTAGGGTGAATATATGATCACTCTAGATTAGTTATATGGGGGGCAATCTAGGGTGGCCCATGGGGGAGGGGTCCCGCTGTCCGTTACAAGAAATGAACCCAGCAGAGCAAGGGTTACACAGGCAATAAGTCCTAAAGGTGGGGGTGAGCCAGAGCTGAGGAGTGTTTATGGAGACAAATGGTTTTTGCAAGCCAGGCTTCAACCCTGTCACACAGAGTGCAAAGATCTCAGAGGAAGAAAAGTATTACATTGTCAGTTTGGAACCATATGCACCCAAGCTTCTGTGAGAACTGGATCGCTGCGGTGAAGATAGGGGAGGAGGAGGTGGGGGTGTGCTGTACATGGCGCTGGGAGAAGGGAAAGAGGGCTTATTAGAAATCACAGTGCGGCCTAGTAAAACATGGAGTCAGGAATAATACAAAAGGGAGTATGGGGACGTAAGAAAAATGAATTAGATAATTGTCCTGCAATAGCTTCCATGCTCCATTCAACAGGAGCTCGGACAAGGGCCATCTCCAACAATTGCATGAGCATAAGATTCAAGTCATACAGAATGTAGGGGGTCAAAAAGACCCTTCCTCACATACATTCCCCCCTTTTCATTATATCTAAAGTAACAAAGATGTTAGGGCTCTCAAACGTTTCAATTCTTCTGCCTTTAGCACAGCTTCATCCCATACTGTGATGGGCATCCAGCCCCTACAGATAGATCTAAGACCATGTCCTCTCCTTGCATATTCATCAGGGGTTCAGGTCATATAATGCACCCATCATCCCCATCCAGGTTCACCCATACTTCATTGTACCATTCTAATTCATAGGGTTCTTTAATAGTGGTATGGTGCAGGCTGTCAACACTGTGCCCTGTACTATACACCGCTGTCATTCGATATTTCGGTGAGGGTTCTCCCCTGTTTGCACTTGGACATCTTTTGCAACCTGAGACACCTTTGCCGGACTGCCCATTGTCACTGTTAGGGAGAATTTTCCAGAATGGCTAATTTCCCTTACCTACTGAGTCCCTCAGTAGCTTTGCTGGATTTCTAGGATTTATTTTTTTCACCTGGTAAGTATGTGAGCCTTTTTTTCCCACTCTTGCATGTGTTTTGCTGTGTGTGTTTAACACTTTTGTGTTCATAGACTGTGAAGCCTCACCTACTTCACATGCATTATCTTTTTACTGTGTGTTACACAGCACCTTCAGTGCAGTGACACAGGGTTGTCTGTTAGACTTCCCAACTCACACTCCATTTTCTGGGACTGACTACTGTCTCCCAGAACATGTAAAGTTGCCATTGACTTCATTAGTCTCTTTACATCCACAGACCCAGTATAAACTATCTTACATAGAGTACTGGAAAGGGTTAATACTTATTCCTTTTTGTCTTTTTCTCTTGGAGAATTGTTTCGCTCCCTTTTCATTAAGACTTGGCTGGTGACAGTGGTAACTACCCTATTTTTCCTACCGCGGTTATCTTAAATAACCTTGGTATTGTTTTAGGCTATCTTGGTAGCCTCAAACTTACATCCGCTGGACCATATTTGTTTTAATTTGGTTCCAGCTGGGTTTATTCGCCATTTCTTCTTATAAATGTATTTCTCGTGTTTTTCTCTGCGTGCCTAACTAGGTTTGGTTCCTTTGTTTGACGTCCTTTCGCGGGCTTCTGCACAGAAGCACTCCTTAGGCACCTGAAACTCTGGGTAGGCAGGATGTTAGGGAGGGTTCTTAGGACCCCTGCCATGGGTTTCCTTGGTAACCCAAGTCGCACTCTTGTTTGATTGGCTAGGTGACTGTCCTGCCAGGACAGCCACCCTGCTGTGAGATTGACAGCCAAGCTGTGTGAATGGGGGAAAACTGCATAAAAAGCAGGTCTCTTGGGCTGGAAAGGCAGAGTCGCCACTGGAACGAGAGAACCGAAGAGGAGCTTACAGAAGAGGACCCCTACAATGACTGAACCGCCCGGTGAAGCCCTGCTGCAGGTCCGAATCTTCAGACTCCAATGACAGAGAAGAGCTACCAGGAATCTTCTTCCCAATAACTGGTGGGACCAACCAGTTCACCCAAACTGCAAGCCAGCACCCCCTCCTCTGGTCGAATTTGTTGTACAGAGCTACATTGAACCGGATAGCCATGAAGGTCGGACCCTGCTTGGGTATGAAGGAGCGCACCTTTTATTTGTTGCTTTGCTCTACTCCTGGTTTCTTCCCTGGGCAGTGCAGGACCCTCCAGTCTTCCTACTTCGTGTCAGTCTGACAGTCACTTCAGGAACCGTGAGCCTGCAGGACCTGCCAGGAACATTCGCCTCAGCTACAGCTTCTCCATTTAAAGGTACTGTGCAAATCCGGTTGTTAGTTTCGTTCAGCCACGGTGAAGGTGTGTGAAACCTTTCGCCAATCCGAGGGCTTGTCCTTCTCTTCTCTTTAAACTAACTTTTCACCTGACCAACTTCGCTCTGAACTCTTGGGAAAGACCTAACCACGAACTACCCTGAACTGTGTGACCTTGAGAAAAAGACTTTTGTCCTATTGACTTTGGCCATAAGCCCTTCTGACTTGATTCCCTCACTGTAGTTCCTTTTTCTAGATTGCCCTGCTTACTTACCTGTTGGTACCGCAAACCTTTTATCTAACTTTGTCTTTCCCTCCCTTTTAAATTATTGGAGTGCCATTTTGCTCACACTTAATTTTGAGCTTAACATGTCCAGAATATATTGGAAGCAGATTGGTGTATTAAGAGTAGAAACCTTGAGTCAGTGTTTGTTTGAATCATAGTAATTGCTGTCCTTTGTGTAACTATTGATACTGCTCACTTGCTCTTGAGATAAGTCTGGCTGCTCAGCCATCGCTACCACTTTACTGTGTAGTACAAGCATGTACCAAAGGTGAATTTGTACTGACACATGTAGTCTTAATTGGGTGTGTTGTTCCCAAAGGGTACTGCATATAATTCTGCCTAACAGTCACCATCATCATTGTACTGTTAGGAATTAACTTTGCAAAGCTTTGAATCCCTTTGTGGCACATGCAGAAGATTAGCAGGAAAAATACTACGATGGCTACCAGCAGCTTCATGACAGTCCCAAACCACGATGGTACCCATTCAAAAAGTGCATCAAACCAGTTTCTAGACTATACGCCACCTTCATTTTCATTATTTCACCAAGTTTGTGTACTGCTACTATCACGTGTGATAATGTCCCATTATCAGCATCAGCATAAGGCACGAACGTGCAACATGCACTCCCGATTTCTCAGCAAACACCACCATCCATTGCTGTGAGTAGGTCCAACACATATCTATTCTGCATGCTCATCAACCTTAGGGCTATGAGTTCCACCTTGATGACGCTGAACCCTTTTTCAGTGTCGTTAGCCAGTTGGATCAGTTCCCAGTGAATGATTTGGAGCCATTTGGCATTTGCTCGAGCCTGGATACTTGGTATGAGAAATGCAAAAAATGTCTCTGCTGATGTGAAGAGGTTGAATCTGTCAGGTATTTGTGCTAACAATTCAGAAGAGTCTGTGGAGATATAAATTGAGGCCCTCCTTTTTCGAGACACTCTTTTGTGCAGCTCGTCTTCCGACAGTACGTCATATGTTGGGGTTCTTCGGTTGTTGACTGGGAGACATCTTGGCTGGCACCCTCTCCCCTTGGATATGTCTCTCGGGAATGACCATCGAGGCCGAATGCAGTGTGACCAGGGCACAAGTACTTCTCTGTGACAGTGGTAGGTGTAACTACACCTGTTTGCCGCACACCCAGTAAGTGTCCATTAAAGCAGCTGGTCCTTTCTTCAAGTCCGCCAGGAAAAATGTCTTGTTGCAGTATTTGTTTGTGCCCATTGGAATGTTTCCTTAGCCAGGCAAAAACAGTTCGTCTTGCAGTTCACGTTGGATCTTGATTGGTTTTTCGAGAGCTGTTAACCAAGTCAGTTTGGCAATGTGCTGAGACCAAGTTGGAGTGCTTGTTTTTTGACCCATTGAAATTTTTCATCAGATAGTCCTCGCAATGCGTCCGCTTTACACATAACTGTTTCTTCCTGCCATCTATTTTCTGTGAACATTATTCCTTTTATGACAAAAAACGATTCCTTTATGCAGAGTACTCCTTGGGGCTTGCTGTGGCAGGTTTTCTAATTTTCAAGCATTTGTAATGAGACAGTGTGTGCTTGGAAGGTGCTCAGTATTCGATGCAGTGCAAGATGAATAAAACACTGGGCATCCGCAATAGGTGTCTCCTGGGGTAGTAGGATTTGTGGGTGTTCACGAGGTGTGGGGTATCAATGAGCAACACATCGCAACTCTCGTTAGTTGCTTATTTTGCCATGGTGCTCATGTCAGCATACAATCAATTAGACTGATCTGGGTGGCGTGGGCCTTCTTCTGCATCAAGACCAAGACCATTGTATGCATTATATCTTTTCTGCCCCACTCCCCTTTTCATCCTCCTTCTCCCCCCTAGGTCATTATATACCCTCATTATCCTCTCGTGATGAATGGGAAAAATGCAGCCAAATAATTTTTGCACCTTGTTAGTAACTTGGCTGCCAGTACTGTGAGGTAGGGTGGACAAGTGGACTGAGGGTTTCAGTTCCAAAATGCATATAAATGCCGCTTGAGGTAGGGTCTGCGGTTGTCTGTACATTTTTGTGTGGCAATAATAACACATCGGGAATTGGATTGTTCTCATTATAGACATCAAATATCATCATTATAGATTACAGAGTATTCAACCAATGGTACCTTAATCATTATGTTTGTCTGCAGAGTAGTGAGGTGTGTGGAAACATTGAGAGCCCAAATCAGTTAAAAACCATCCCATATCAGGTATGTTCCCTCTTGTGCCAGTTTTACCCCCTCTTGCCCCTTCTTTTTTGTCTCCTAAAATAAAAGATATTGCCCAGTGGAGTCCTAGACGTAGCACTGCAATGGCAAATGCAATTGCAGTAAAGTACAAGCCACACTCATAGGAGTACGCTCTAGTTGCACTAATATTTCCCCTACTGCTAATTATAGGCATAGTGGTGTTCTTGAGGATCTTCCTTTCTGCCATGTTTGTACCTACAGAGTGAGATATAAAGGGTTAAGTGCACATTCATGTTTATCACTTTAATGTTTACTTCTTTGAGAAAAAGGAGTTGAGACATTATAGATGGAGGTAGTGGAAGATATGTGATGGTGCAGAAACCAAAAGTAAGAAGCAGGTTGTAAATCACCAGCAGAGTGGGAGAGAGAGAGAGAGAGAGTGAGAGAGAGAGAGAGAGAGAGAGAGAGAGAGAGAGAGAGAGTAAAAGAAAGAAAGAGAGAGAGAGAGAGAGAGAGAGAGAGAGAGAGATCACGAAATGATGTATGTACAGTCATCAATTATGTAAACATTGTTATGCCATCTTCTCTCAGCATTTTTATGTTTAGTATCTAAGTTTGCATATTTACACATGATCCATATTTTCAAGAAAACGTTTTCCTTCTACCATTTTCGTTGTACGTTTTGTTATGGTACTGGTGTGCTTTGTTGCCCCTGCTCTCCACTTCTGGCATTGTACTGTTCTCTGCTTTTCTAACGTCGGAGAGGTGTATCCAATATTTCAGGCTCTTCACTTTCACCGCTGATGGTTTGAAATACACTACTTCGTAAGGGCCATGAAATCTTGGAGAGTTCCATCTCCTCACAAAACTTCTAATGTACACCCATTTTCCGGGCATTAGTTGTGTATTGGGACTATCTGCAGCTGCAGTGTTCGTGTCAGTTTCAATTTCTCATGTGAACGGGGTGCAATCTGTTTTGTTATACTTCTTACTGCACGTGTGAATTGGGTCAAATAATCCTTGAACTCTTCACCTAGTATGGTGGCTGTTCTATGTGCATCAGATGTTCTTCTAATCAGGGAGATCAGTGTTTGCATACGCCTCCCTGTTACTATCTCATGTGGGAACAAGTGATAGTCTTTACTTGGCTGCTTGTGCAATTGGAACAGTGCCAGTTGCAAGCAAAACACTTAATTTTTCTTAGGTGTGTGCCACAATTTTGATAGCCTACTTTTGAGGAGGCTATTTATTTTTTTGACAAATCCCTATGCTTACGGGTAGTAAATGGAATATAACTTGTGTTTTATTCCTAGCAGGGATGTCACTTCTTTAAATAGTTTGTTTACAAAGTAGGTCCTGTTGTCAGAGGATATGACATCACAAATGCCCCATCATGGAAAGACTTCTCTTACTAGAAACTTTGATGCACATTTCACATCCAGGTGGACGCAGGGTCCTGCCTCCACGCAGCGTGAAAAGGGGTAGACCACCACTATGAGATATCTTGCTCCATTGCACCTTTCCTCATGTCGGCATAATCAATATGCAATTCAGAGAAGGGTCCGATGGGGCGGGGCAATGTTCCTCGCAGTGTTCTCAACATCATACCAGAATTGTATGTTTGACATTGACAGTCAATTTTACTATGTGTTCCTGTTCCTGCAACTGTGAAATGAACCAGTCATCCTGTATGTCTTCTGCTATGTATTGTTTCGCCATATGTGCTGGGAAGTGCGACTGTTGAAACACGAGTTATAAAAGCTATATGGGCATTACTACCTTTCCGGTGTTATCTTGGCACCACAGGAGATCTTTTGCTGATTGTGTGCCCCCTCCTTTTGACCACAGCTCTTGATCCTCGATCAGCGATATTTTCTGTAAATCTATTATTTGTGCAATTGGTGATGAGTTGTATCCTAATTCTTTGTCTTCCTGCATACTTCTTTTCATTATATATTCTGCAATTTTGTTTTTTTTAAAGAATCCTGCTTCTTTTGCAGCAGCCTCTGACGCTGCGTTTCCTAATGATATGACATCACCATTATTGGTATGGGCCTGGCACTTTACCAAGGCCACTATTGATGGTTCTGCTAATGCTTGTATGAGTTTTTTCAAGAGTTCTGCATGCTGCACTATGACCCATCTGCCATTCTGAAACCCCTTCTTCCCCATCTTGACAGCCCACCATTCACTGTTGTGGCCATATATGCCGAATCTGTGTATATCGTCAATTCACATCCTTTTGCTGCGGGTAAAGCTTCGAGTAATGCTACAAGTTCTGCTGCCTGTGTAGAAAAATGCATTGCAACCGATTCTGTACCAGTGTCTCATACTCCCAATCTTCCACCCTGACAACTGCTGCTCCCAAGTGTTTTTTCCCCTGTGTCTGGACAAATTGATCTGATTGATCAAGAATCTTGATTTTGCATGTCGTCTACTGTACATGGCTCTGTAATGAATGTAGCTGGGTTTAAGGTTTTGCAGTGCACTATGTGAATGTCGGAGCTAGAAAATATAATCTCATAAGCTGTTGCTCTTTGTGTTGTGAGTGTAGACTTAGATCTTTCAAGAATTGCAAATAAGGACTGCGCAGCGAACAATGTTAACGAGCATCTCATCACAATCGTGCCTCTTTTTTCAATTGCAAAGGCGGTTCGGCAAGGGACTGTAAGTGTCCTTGCATCACAGCGTCAAGCGTGCCGCTGTAGTAAGCTGGAGGTTTGTTACCTAACAATGTCTTTTGGGTCAGGACCGCTGTCATAAGGGTCCCATCACAGTGTGAGAACAGGTAAAATTCCCGTTCATAGTCTGGCGTGGCTAGGACTGTGGCAGTGGAAATGAGCTCTTTCAATGTATCAAAGGCAGTCTTCATTTCTTGTGTCCATGTGATTGCTGTGTTTTCTCGCTGCGCTCCTCTTAGTGCCTGTAACAAGGGCCTTGTGTATGCTGCATAGTCTAGTATCCATGCTCGACAGTAGTTAAATATGGCAAGAAACTTCTGCATGTCCTTAACTGTTTTGGGTGAAATCATTGCGCGCACAGCTGCTGCCCTTTCGGGAAGAATGAGCTTGCCATCTTTTGCTATTAGCTTCCCCAGTTATAACAATTCTGCTAGGCAGTACTGCAATTTCCCTCTCTCCACCTTGTACCCTTTTTTGTGCCAATACATTTAGTGATGTAATTGAGTCTGCTCTGCACTCTTCTTCATCTTCACCACAAACCAACAGGTCATCTACATATTGGATCATTGTACTTTTTACATCAATAATTCAAGATCTTCATGCAGTATTCTGTTAAAAATACTCTCATTTTCCCAGTAATCTTGTGGTAACCTGCAATGTACATATCTTTTTCCCCCTAGGGTGAACACTGTCAAGTATTGCGAATCTGGGTCCAGTGGTACCGAGCAAAAAGCATTTTTCCAGTCTGCCACTGTGAAACATGTGGCAGACTTTGGAATGCTGTACAAAACAGATGCAGGGTTTGGGATAAGTGGATACTCCTTCTGTATGACGTCATTAAGTGGCCTTAATACCTGTATCATCTTCCAAGTCCTGCCTTTTGCTTTTTTACTCGGATACATTGCTGTGTTACAGGGTGAATTTCATGGTACTATAATGCCTTGTTGTAATAATACATGTATTAGGCCTCATTACGACCCAGGCGGTAAGTTACCGTCTGGGTCGTACCCTTAGCACCATGGTGTAAACTATGTTTACACCATGGTGGATGGCGGATTTACCGCCCCATTCCAAGGTGAGTGGGGCGGTAAATCCCCATTTCCCATTTTACCCTTCCCCATTCCCATTTTTGCCCCATAGGGCTTAATGGGAGTGGGGAAGGCGCTAATTACGCCACCGTAAATTACGGTGGCGTAATTAGCACCATGGTCCCTTAGTGCCATGGATTTTAACGCCTGCAAAAAGCAGGCGTTAAACTCACCATGGCGCAAAGGGACCTCGGAATCAGGCGTTAAGGGTCGGCACCGTTTACGGCGCCGTTAACCCCTTAACGCCTGATTCGTAATGAGGCCCATTGTCTCTTTTATTCCCTCTTCTGCTTCCCTTGGCAGGGGGTATTGTTTTACACAGGGTAATATTGCCCCAGGTCTGAGTTTCATCTTAACTGGTGTGACCTCTTGTAAGAGCCCTACATCATGGGGGTTAGTCTTACATAGTTTGGTGGGCACCTGTTGCATGTCTTCATCAAAAAACCCTGCGTTTCCAACTTTCAGTCTGACAAGGGAAACCATCCTTCCATTAGGCACGATTTTTCCATCCCCGATTCCACCATAACTATGAAGTGACTATTACCTACCCCTGCCCCACCAGTGGTTCCTCATCTGCACGTAAGGTAGTCGATAGGATTGGACACAAAAGTTCTCTCTGTGGGCTGTCCTAGTCTGGGTGGGTGTTTGCCCCCGGGAAAGTCCCATCCCTGTGGTGTGCCATAACCTCCCCTAGCTAAAAATGATAGAAGAAAAACAACATCAATCTACTTAGCCTTAAGCACTGCAAATATCCCTGGAGTTTGTAAGAAAGCACAGAACAGATGGACGACAAACAATAAGAGACCGAAAATCAAGACACAGCATTACGAGAGAGAGCAAGGAACAAGCAAGAAAAATGTCCTGCAGTAGATACATTATCTGCACCACAACCCAAAAATATATTAAAGTACAAGATTTAAAGATGACAAAGGTCCTGAGGAATGCAACCAATTAACTTCTTTTGCAGAAACCAGTCAATCAAACATAAATGGGTATCTGATATTTGTTGATGATACCCTTGAACATAACATAGAATTAACTAAATCTTATGAACAGGAATTCAAAACATGGCAGAATAAAGTTTTGATTAATGTTCCCTCCTTTTTGCATTCCTTTTTCGCAGTGTCTCATGTTACATTGGCCTTTTGCATACAGTTAACGTATAGTCTTTATCATAGCAATCTATGTTTCATAACATCAATGGTGCTTAAGCATTGGTAGGCTGATAACGTTTTTCTTCTATCCCTCTTAGATAGGCAGTGCACCGCCGCCTTCTAGGGTAACCTCACATCAAATAGGGAAAGTAGAGAACTTTTCTAAATGGAAACAGTAAGTGATGTTAATCACTAACCATCATCCAATGAAATGTTTCACTCATGTGCTAAACTAAACATTTCAAATATAAGAAAGAATCAGAACATGAAATTGGCCTTCTTGTCTACAATGTGGGCCAGAAGCTGCAAAAGTTGGCTGAGGAAAGGCCAAGGCTCTGCAGGAGACAATCCTGTGATCCATACCTTTAACACTACAGGAGTTCCAACCAGCTCCATCTCAGCCACTGCCACAGAGGTGTCAGTAAGTACCAACCCACACAGTGCAATGCAATAATGTTCTCCCCACATGCAACACAGGGCATGTAAAGTGTCCGGGAAAATACAGACGAGGTTTGATGGTACAAATCCGAGGGTTTCATGCTTAAGGAGGGTGAACGTTCATGGGTTTTAGAGATAAAGTCAATGGGAGGAAATGGCTGTTAGGATTTGGAGTGGTAGAAAGATAATTGGCGCTTCCTGTAAATAAATTCACATTAGCATCAAAATAAAAGAATTCCGTAATTATTGTACTTACAACATAGAGGTGATCAGAAATGATTGTCAATTACGTCTTGACAGTCTACTGTACACCCAGAAAATAACATTGTGGTGAGGAACCAACGCTGATTCTGAATTAATTAAGATGTTCATCCAGATATCTGAGAGGTTAACCAGGATCAAACCATGGTTGCAAGCTGGTTGGGTGGGGAGGTGGGCAGGGGGTCTCACTATCCCAGTGCACTAACCTTGGGATCTCTAAGGCAAAGGGCTATGACATGCACCTGAACCCTCATGTTTCAGAAAATGGTGACCCACTGTGTTTGTGGGAAGGTCGTGCAGCTGCAGGTGCTTCAACCCATGTTCAATGATTAGGCGAAAGCCAGTGGCAAACTAATAAACAGTGTCTCGCAGAGCTGTCGTGGCTGTGTATTAGACAGATATGTTTGCCAAGTTAGTGGTACCGGGTGTTGGTGAGATGGCAGTTTTTGTCTGACAAAAAAAGAGTGACATTTCCAAATGGCACTCTCACGGTACAGAAAATATGTTCTGTTTGCATTTGAGTGCATCTGCTGAATTAAGTGTAGCACAAGAAAAGTACAGAGTGTTATTACATCCCTTTGACAATGATATAAGCAGGAATAATTAACTTTAAAAGGTAGACAGGTTATTACATCCCTTTGACAATGATATAAGCAGGAATAATTAACTTTAAAAGGTAGACAGAATCACCTGCATGTGACAGCTGAATGCATGATTGACTCATGATTGACTCATGGAACCTTGACTCCCTTGCCCCAGTTAGTAAGCTCTGAGAAAAAGTCCTTTGAGCTCCACTCGTCGAAGCTTAAACATTCTTAAATTGTACTGAATGTTCAGCTTGACAAAAACAATAAACATAAATATCCTCCTGTAAGCACATTTGTTTGCATTCTATTGCCCATTAGTGAGAAATAGTGCCGTTAAATTAGACTTCTCTTATGCATGACAGCATGCTTTCGTGAAGGACTTGTTAACCACTGCACATTTTGTCAAGAACAGTGGTACTGACTAAGAAGTAATGAGCCAAGTTCACAAAGAATAACACAAATAAAAAGAAGCAAACAATGTGTGTTTGTTTTCTCTTTGCTGTGATTCTAAATAATAAGCAAGCTACCGTATTCACAAAGGTGCATTTCCTCCTCGTCCCTCTTCCTTGTCCCAGTACTTACCATTGAGATGCTTTGCCTCCTTCCGGAACTGTTTTCCAAGCGTTTTTTCCCTTTTGCTCGACCCCCCCACCTTACCCGTGAGGCTTCAGTTCGATGTAGGTTCCTTGATGGAACTGCAGTGTGGAGGCTTCAATTCCTGACCTTCGTCCACACGCTACCCCTGTGGGGCTTGGGGAGCCATGGGACTGGAGGATCCTTACTGGGCCCTCTGCGGGGGAGCAGAGTCTGGAAGAGGCTAAGCAGGGGCCATGTGCAGGCGTGTCAGCACAACGGCTCAGCTCCTTGCCGGGGGCCTTGAACAACGCTGGCCCTGTTGCTGGGCTTCACGGTTGCGACGGCTGTGCCCCTTGGTGTTTTTCCCCAGGGGTGGGTTCTGAGTACGTGTTTTTACCATAAATAAAATTCCCTTGGGCCCAGCGTTGCTTGGCAACGGTAGGCTACAGCTTCCTGTGGTGACCGCCCGACTCTATGAGGTTAGTGGTGCTGCCTCTTATGTATGAAGGGGGTCGCTTGCTAGGCACTTTGGTGCTGCCTTGCTAGCGGCATCCAGCGCTGCTGACATGGGTAAGCGCGCTGGCTGGCATTTACATGTCGAGCTCAGTCTTCCTCTTCCTCCAGGCTCTCCTGTATACAGTAGTAGTCTGCCTGTGCGAAGGAAGACGGTTTTGTGTCCAGGGCAAAGCTACGGCTGCTTTTCAGAATTTTCTACAGCTTCCAAAACGGAGTAGGTGGAAGGCAACATCTCCTTCTTCTGCTTCTTACCTCCACAGAATCCTTGGATGTTGCTATGGGCACCACTGGGTCTTCCCTTGAACAGGAACTAGCTTCTGTTGTCACTCATTTCAGAATCTGTGAGAGGGAAGTATTTGGTGGGGCCTTCCGTGGATCCCAACATAGGGCAGTGTTCTCATATGCTGATGGTCGGTCTCCATTAACCTTCAGGTGTTGTAGAGAAGACCCTGAGGGTTTAGTCTACTGTGGAGTGTTTACAGATGCTTACATGTGTCTATGCTGTGTCCCCTCAAAGGTGATAACTCTCGGTTGCCAGTTGGTGTGGCTGTGGGTATTTTTCCTAGCCAACCTGCTAAACTGGTCCGCCATGCCCACTGCTGAGGCTGCGGTCAGGGGCCTCCATCTAGGGAGGTCGTCATCAATGTGAGAACGATTGGAAGTCTGGAGGCTCCCATTTCTGAAGGTCATGTGCTCTTTGGGCTGGCTTTGGAGACCAGGATTGAAAGGATTTCTGGGCTGACACTGACGCTGTAATGCTGCAGATGCTGCAGATGCTGTTGCCCTACTCTTCTGCCTCTCTGGGGTACAATCATTCTGAGCACCTGTGCTTCCAAGGGTCGGGTGGCAGACTTTGGAAGCTCGGAGGCCAGGGGTCTTTTCAGATGGCCATGTTCCTGCCCAAGGGGCAGTCTCCATGAGGTCTGACATACTTTTCATGAATTTGGGACCTGTTGGTTCTAAGGGCGTGAAGTGGGTCTGCGCTGGTACCCCTGGATCTTCTTTGTGTGCCCAATCCAGGGGGTGCCTATTTCTGGTTGATTTTATCCATGAAGGGTCTGGACAGCTTGTGCAGCCCAGGACCTACCCGATGGAAATGTTGTAGAGGGTCCTCACGGGCATACTCATGGGGGACTGGGTGGTTTTGGTGGACCTGCAGGACACCTGCTGTCATGTCACCATCCTGGGCTCCCACCTGCAGTTCCTCCAGTTGTGGTAGTCTCCTGCCATTATCAGTTCAAAGTCCTACCATTTGGACTGAACTGGGCCCCTGGGGTCTTCCCCAAGATGCTGGATCCCCTTATTGTATCCCTGCATCTGGAGGGGATACTGGTAAACCCTTCTTTGGGCGATTGCCTGCTCCGCACCAGGGATGGAACAACAGTCCTGGCAAACCTACACAGGGCCTGCTGAAATCAAAGTCATGGGGCTTTACTGGTCGACGTCCCATAGTACTATATTCCCAAGTAGTCCCGCCCCAATCCCTGTACTTCTTCTGGGCTCGGTTCTGCATGTGCGAGGAGTGGGTTTGTTTACCTTTGGATCGATCATGCTGGCTGTAATTGTTGTTCTTCTGGACCTGCAGCACGGCCAAGCCTGTGGCCAGGGATATCTTAGCTCTCTTGGGACATGCGGCCTCTGCAGTCTTCGTGATGCCGTGGGCAAGGTGGCCCATCCATCTTTTGCTGACTCTGTTTCTGTCCTTCTGACGATAGGAGTCTGAAAACTAAGAGCTCCTGCTCCTGATCATGGACTCAGTTAGGAGTTCCCTTTGGTGGGTTTCTCCCTCTCACTCCTCAGGAATGTGGTCAGCCTCTCCCCTGTCTCCTGGACCATTCTTCCAACTGCTGCTGCAACCGGGTTGGGGGGTGCCCCTCTGGGATCTGCTGTGCCCACTCGGTGGTACAGGTGGGAGGCAGCTCATTCTAGCGGGGAGGCAGCTCATTCCTCCTCCTGCAAGGAGTTAGCAGCTACTGGAAAATCCCAGAGAGTTTTGCCACCTCACCTGCTCGATCAGTTGGTGGCGGTGCAGACTGACAGTACCACTGCCTTATGTTTGTTTGATTGTCAGGGGGCTTTAGTTCCTGGACTCTGGGGACTCTGGTCGTCAACAGCGGTCACTAGATAGAGCCATATTTCTGCTCTCAAAGGGCCGACTATATCAGAGATGCAGCCATTGTGGTGGATGGCAGTCTCTGTAGGGATTCTACTGTCTCAGGGATGTTCTCCCTCTGACTGTGTTCTGGGACTTTTACAAAGGGTTTGGGGTTCCCTGCTTAGAATTGTTTGCTTTCTGGTGAGTTGTTGTTGGACCCTGCTGTTTGCCTTCCCTCCTGCTCTGTTGATGTCCTGGGTGATCTGGTATGGGAGAGCCCAGTCACGGCCATTCTGGTGGTTTTCTTTGGCCCAGGTATAGTTGGTATCCGTGGCTGCTTGGGTTTCAGTGGGATCCTCCTTGGATTTGGCCTGTTCCACCCCCTTTTGCAGGGGGTGGTGGGGTTGGCCCAGGTCTAGTGCCATCCTATTCGATGCACAGTTAAGTGGTTGAGAAGAAGGGTCTATTGCAGTTTGGACTTTCCGTTCAGCTGGCTGAGGTGGTGAAGATGGCTGTGTCCTCCCTTTGAGCATCTGCATTCCAACGACTTGACTTCTGCCCTCCAAACCTCCTTTTGTGGCTGTCCAATTAGTCAGGGGGTTGGGGCAGTTGGGGCCTCCTTCTGTACTCCCCCTACTTGACTGTCCGTGATGAGCCCCTCATTCTCCACTGTGGTATGGACTTTGCTATTGACGCAAGCCTCAGAGGTAAGGTGGGGGGTTATACCTCCAGAGGAGGGGTGGATCAAAAATGAAAACAAGCTTGTGAAAGGGTTCTGGAAGTAGACTGAGCCTCTCAATGGTTAGTACTGTGACAAGGAAGAGTAGGACTAGGAGTAATTATGATTATTCATTGCACAGGAGCTATGCAGCAGTGGATATGATTCATACAATGTGGCTACAGTATGCACGCGAAGGATAGACATGGAATCAGGACTGCACTGTTTCATATCTCTGCCGGCTGTCCTGCTTTCAAATAGAGTGACTGAAGGGTCAGTAAGTCTAACTCATAAAATGATGATTTGCCTTTTCATGCATTTTACAGGACATCCCATTTGTGATTCGCAAAGTTCTTTTGAGGGCCCTATGCTCATTTGGGTGTTAAGTACCGAAAAGGTCAGAAAAAACTGTTAACGACCTGTTCGGTATTTAAGACCTATTCTGAAGGTGGCGCATTCTTCCGAGGTTGGTATGAAACATTTTCGGAATATATGTGACGGTTGCTAGGATGGATTGGAAACACACCTATCAACCGTCACATACGTTAACTGCCACTTAAAATGGGTATTCTTGTGGCACTCCTCCACTTTTTAATGTGCGTTAAAGAAGTGGCGCACATATACGGTACCATTTTGGTGACGGTATTGTGGAGGAGTGCCACAGGAAGCCGGTCGCAGTGGAGGTGGGTGGGCAAAGATTAATGGTTGGGGGGTGGGATGGGTGGTTGGGTAATTTGTAATGTAATATGCGGGTAATTGTGAATATTGGCATAGAGCTGGCACATTGTTTTAAGGCATGTGAATAATGAATATGCCGTTATTTAAAGTGTTTTCTCTGCAGCACATTCGTAAAATAACGATTATGTTGTTATTTAAGGAAAGTGCTGCCGAGAATTTCCTTTGCGCCTGTTGTCGCCAGAAACAGGCGCAATGAAGGTGGTGCACTGTCGTGCACTACGAGAACACCCAGGAACACTTGAGAATAGTAGTGGAGCCTGGACATCCAGATATGGATCAGTGATTCATGCTCTTTAGCATGCTCTCTGCGCCAACATCAGAATCGGGCTGTGAGATTCCTGAAAATACTCACATTCACAGTTATGTAGGCATAAATGTGGCATCAAAATGTTCAAAAGTAAAATGTGGTAGCACATCACATTCCTGCAGCAACTGTTTTGTATCATTCACCACAAAGAATTTGCTTGGCTTCTTTCATGATATAGTTTTCTCCTCTTGCGTGTGCCATGTTCACAAACAAGTGATGACGAGAAATGTTCTGGAGGCCAATACTGTCCAAGGTTTCCATTCAGCGTTGTGAATCAGAATCCACACCATTAGGATTCAATAGTAAATGGCAGGGACCAGGGCCGGCCTGGAGTATAACGTTGTCTTGGTCACCAATGAAAAAGGGACCCATAGTTGCAAATTGTTACAAATGGCAATTAATTCCCTTTGTCACAGAGTGTTCGAATAGTACCCAAGTATTGTAATTGTTTACTAATACGTTAAATATTTTTGTTAACTTTATACGGTGAGAAGTACTACAAATGAATACTCCACATGTAATCATATCATACTTCTGTATCAGTGTAATGGTCCATGTCATGTAGGTATTATTGTTAAGTGTAACAAAATAAAATATGCCTCAAAGGTGGTCAAGAAAAATATCCTAACGTATTTAATCAGTAATTTCACATTCAAAGTAATTATTGATGTCATCTGTAATGTCATCATTGTGGTCATATGCTGAGCAATAAGGGGTGCATAGTTAAGGTGGACTTGCTTGAAATGCGATTGCTTAATTTCAGGGGTTTTGTTGCATTAAATCTGACCACCTTAACTCTCTCTTAACCATGTTTTTTCCACTGAATGTTATTTATAGTTGAAGCAAAATATTCACACTTCATTCTCTATGTCAGGCTTTTTGGACTTTAAATCAACGCATCACTGGTCATGTGCATTTAATGGCATATAGGAGAGAACATGCTTGTAGGCAGTGCTCAATGGAATATATGTTATTGTATATTTTGGTAACCACCATTTAAAAACAATCATGATTTTACAGAAAAGCAGACTAGCATGTGGGATATGTTATGAGAGATTTAACTTTCTCCGCCAGGTACCGCAACAATTTACTTTGTATGTATGCATTTATGTTTTAACAGTTTCTGGCACATTAATTAACTGCACATTAACTGCAAAAAAAACACAAAATCGAGCTTAGTGAAATTTATATGCAGATTGGACCACTAAAGACCACAGAATGTTGATGAAAAATGTCATGTTTTGTATATATGATTCATGTAAAGTTCATAGGACATCAGCAACTTTAAGCAACCACATAAACATGCTTGGTGTGACTAATTAGGATCTATGAGGTTTCCTCTACCTTTTCTGGTCAAATTATATTTTACAGTTTCTTTTTCCCTTTCAATTTCTGCCATTTTCATATTGCAAAAATTGGTGGGAGGCTCCAGTAACCCAACCACACCATCTATCAATTTTGCAGTAAAACAAAGGGTAAAATGGGGTAACATGTAAATAGACCACAGGGTAGGTCAAGAAAAAGTAATGAATGCCACTAACTAGCAGGTTGGAAGGGCCAAGGGAATGTAATGTGCAGGATAGTTTTTATGGGGAGCGATTTTATGATCTTTATATTAATAATACATGATGTGGGTAATCCACCTGCGAAAGAGTGGTCTGATAAACAGACCCCATTTTCATAAAACTTAATTCCAAATGCATAGTACACACCTCTTCCATGCTGCATCAGTATCCTGATCTACAACCCCTGCTCGCCAATGGCACAGATCAGGTTCAGAGGTCACAGGTACCCTGTTTGATAGCTGTCATGACACCAAAGTCACTGAAGTACTGAGACTGCATTTAAATCTACACCTATGTTACACAATCACATACTCATGATAAACTATGAAACTGGTGCCAAGATAATCTGAAAATATAAGCCATACTTAGGTTTTGGTGCAGTGGCTAGTAGTTCACATAATTATTAAAAGCCACATCTAATTTCTATCATACACATGTTCACACTCAGGACAGCTGTGGATGGGTTGTATATATTCTAGTCAGACAGCTTGTTAGACATCATATGACTTATGCAGGTGTTAGGGAGACTCCTCATGTATAGAAGAATATGAACAAGGATTTCTCTTGTCTTGAGCCCCCTGATTTGCGCCAATAGCATCCAGGGAGCCTATGCTGCCAGACCTGCAGATTACCAGTTCTTCGATCCAACTTAACTGCGTTTAAACAGAGTTTTCCAAAGTCAAACCAGCAGGACCCACAGTACTGCCTTTGACACTCACTTGAAGTGTGAACCACTGCTGTTTGCATGTGTTGAACTGACTCAATGCTGCAGTGCCTCAGCAGAACCTCATCACCCATCCGGCTTAAGAACCAGTACACCATGCAGACTTAGTACCTCAGCATAATTGAAACAAGTATCAAGCCACCAGGAATTCGCATTGCAAGTCGACTAGAACTGCTGGATTACAATGTCACTCATTTACCTATACCAGTGATACTCATCGTCTCGAGCCATGCTACATCATTGAACCACTAATAGAGGTCCTTTGACTTGCATCACTAGACACTGATTTCAAATTCTCCATTCCAATTGATCCACTTATATGCCACCTGACCTACACCTAATCAACCTTGCCCTACACTAGAAACCTTAGGCTTGGAAGTCAAGTTGACCACTTGCTGGCAGAGGAGAGGCTTAAAGGACAACAACATAAACTGAGCATCACCAACAGCAGTAAGACGTCTGCACCTTTCTGTTTAACTCTCTCCACAGCCACTGGCGCTTCCAGTGGTAGTGGAGAGGGGCTACTCCCCACACAAACAACCCTGTGGATTTGCTTCCAGATTCTAATTGCTGCAATGTGTCTGGGCAAAGGAGAAAATCTGGTAGTAGTAGTGGGCCTACAGTTACACAGATGGTGCATGTGTTTTTGAATGACACAAGACAGCTTGGCAAGGATGATGATTCACAACAGTATTGGTTCTTCATGTAGTCTGTGTGGTCAGGAGAACTGGTCAATGTTGCCATTGACATCCCAAGTTTGCTCCGATCTAGTACAGTCAGAGTGTGTTTCTAGTGCAGTCTGCCTCTATCTTAGTCATTATCATTGTTATGTTATGTTATGTTATGTTATGTTATGTCACTGTTCCTTAGATAGCGCACAGTCACCCAAAGCCATCATGGCACTGGAGAGAAGAAAGAGGCCCCAAGTACACAACATCATATCTATAGCCATCCAGATTAGAAAAGATGAGTTTTAAGAGCCTTCCTAAAAACCAAATGATTATGGATATTTTTCAATTCAACAGGCAGCTTGTTCCACAGTTGTGCTGCTGCAATGGAAAGACACGTCCACCAAGCCTGACACGGCAGAAAGATGGAACACACAGCAGGCCGGCCAACTCAGACCTCAGGGAACGCCTGGGAAGGTAGTGAGAGAATTTGGTACATAGATATTCTGCCGCTTGTCCATGCAAAGCACGCTACACAATATAGAGTACCTTGAAATCAATGTGCCTGGCCACTGGTAGCCAGTCCAGGCGACGCAGTATCCGGGAGACATGGTCACCATAAGGTAATCCAGTCGCCACCCGGGATGCAAAACTCTGGAGGCGCTGCAAGCAAAGGATCAGCCCCTTGGTCTGAGCAAGATGGAGTGAATTGCAATAGTCCAGGCAGCTGGATATCATAGAGGACACAACTAGTGGCCATAGAACAGATGGTGTGAAATGGAGGACTGGTCTCAAAATGTTCAAATGTAAAAACCCAGACTGGCATACAGATGAAACCTGGGCGTCCATTGATAGAGTGGCTGTCATGATAACTTCCACATTTTTAACTTTCATTGCAGGAACAGGAAGAGATGCAAGAGAGGAGGGCCACAAAGTCGAAATCCATAATGAAGGATCAGGAGGGGATCCCACCACCAGTACCTCCGTTTTGTCACCATTCAACTTTAGCCAATTAAGGCCCATCTACTCCCCCACTGCAGTCAGGAACTGATGAAGGCACAACAACACCTCAGTCCTATCAAGAACTAACCGGATCAGGATCTGGGTGTCGTTGGCATACGAATAGCACCTGATGCCAAAGGAGCGGATGAGGCCCAGATGTATAAAATAAAGAGAATAGGTGACAAAGCAGAACCCTAGGGGACACCACATGTGAGATAGGAAGGTTTCAAAAGAAAAGGAGAGAGCAGGAGAGATTGAGATCTGTCCCTGAGAAAAGAGGAAAATCAGGCTAGAACTTGACCAGAGATACTAACTTGGGCCAGGCGGGATAGCAGGGTAGGATGGTCAACAGTGTGGAAGGCTGCTGAGAGGTCTAATAGTATCAAGGCTCCGACACCCCCTGCATTGACCATCCTGGCCATATCATTCTGGACAGAGACCAGGACGCTCTCAGTACCTCTGCCAAGCTGGAAACCAGACTGGGCTGAGTCAAGACAGTCAGGTGTTTCAATGAAAGAAGACAAGAGAGGATACACCAGTGATTCCAAGAGTTTCATCAGAGCAGGGAGAAGAGAAATAGGTCTGAAATTAGCAGGTACAGAAGGATCTAGAGAGATTTTTTTCAAGAGTGGAATCACTGTGGCAGCATTTAATTGAGGTGGAATCCATCCTGTTTGACAGGAGGTATTATAGCCTCAGTAATAACCCACAAAGTTTCAGGGAAAATCTCCTTCATTACTCTTAGTGGCACAGCATCAGAGGGCGCACTCGATTTAATATTCTGAAGGGCCTTAGAGACCGACTCTTCTGGGAAAAGAGGAAAGGACGACCAGCCAGATTCCCTAGTATTCTGGGATTTGACGCACTAGTGGCTGGTACCATATTCATGGAACTGTTAGTCTGAATAATCTCAATTTTGCTAATGAAAAACTGTGATAAAGAGTCACATAGCTCCTGGGTAGGCTGGACAGTAGAAGAACATTCTGCTGAAGAGGACGGAGACTTCACCACTGAAAACATCGCTTTGGTCTGCCCTGGAGAAGTTTACATTTTCTTTGTGAAATAAGTTTGTTTAGCTGCTATAATTGCAGCAGTATAGGCCACAGAACTAGCTTTATACGTGGTTCTAAGCTGTGAGTCGTAATTAGCATGCCATTTTTGTTCTGCTTGCCTAAACTGCAGTCTTGCTGTCCTCAATGGTTCCGAGACCATGGTTGTGAGGGAAGCCTACGCGCCTGTGCAAGCCTTTCAGGAGCCACTTCATCAGGGGCTGCTAGAAAAGAAGTAGTCAGAAGTGACAACATAGAAACCGAGGCAGTTGCACATTTAGTTTTAATGGAAGGTATAAGTGAGCAGGTCACAAAATAGTGGTCTGTCCACAGAGAAGGCTCAGCTGATTGAAAGATACGTAGGGTACTGACACAATGTCAAGAGTATTCCCTAGATTGTGAGTAGGGCCGGACACATGTTGGTGAAAGTCTAGATCAATTATATGTGTTCTTTTATAATGTGATTTATCCCAGAGACCAGTTTCAAAAAACGAGATAGGGACTCAAACCTGTGTTGCTAACCGTAGTCTTGCTTCCAAGACAACAACATTGCCCCTGAGCTATCCTCCCGAGCCTGCAGAACAACTGACATTTATTATAATGAATGGACAATCTCAGTTGACTATTTCAAGATACCATTGCTTTCACAAGCACGGCAACAGGCACTGGTATCCACGGCCAGTATCAGATCATTGCTGAGACAGAGAGGACCTGCTATGTCCCAGTGGTCAGGGTATATTGGGGAGGGGGGGAAGGTAGGCTACTGTGGTTTCCATTGATTTGATTAGCGCAGGTACTAGAGATCAAAGTGTTTGGTGGTGGTCATGGATTGGGTGAAGGAAGGAAGTGGTTTAATGACCCCCGGCCAGAATGTGAAATACCAAGTGTACTGCATTTTATGTGTCTACTATCAGAGCATAACACAGGTGTGCATCAATTTACAGAAATTTTCCAATGACTGAACAGAGTTATTCGTTGGTCTCTCATATATCATGGATGGCGGGACAGAGACAACATTTTTAAATTTCTCCTTTTTAAAATTTTAGACATGCACAGTTATTCTATGCATCTAAAAATGACTGGATGTACCCTCAAACTAAAATGTCAGAACTATACAATCCACATACATCTATATATATATTCAGTGAAAAAACTTTGTTAAAGGGACGTTATGGTTAAGTTGCGCTACTAAAAACCTATGAAATTCAGTGAAAAAAACGTTGTTAAAGGGACGTTATCGTGCCAAGTAAAACCAAAAAACCCTTGAAATTCGCCAGTTATGGTTGCTAAGCAACCATAACTCGCGCCACCACCATGCACGGCTAAGACTACCATAATGGAACAAGAAGTACTCCTTACAAAAATATGCCCTGAAAACTTAGAATTACCCCTCCATTCAACTGAATCAGAACATCTAGTGTACAAATGGCCATGCACGTCAATGTGTAACATTCCCAAACAATTTTTCAAGTCTTTACGCCAATTCCTCAATCAATATGTAAAAGGCAAAGACAAAATCAAAATTAAACCACTGCAAAATATGGATACCTGTCCAGTGCGCAAGTACACAGGACTGCAAGGACATTAATTGGCCTGCATTACAGGACCTACTTGTAAAACCACCTTCCATGATATCAAAAGGATATCAACACATCATTCAACTATAAGAAATCTAGTCTATAAACTGTACTATGCTAAAAGTCCTGCTTTAGCACTAGCAAATTTAAATAACATTCTTCTACATGGTACAGCAAAAGACCTACTTGAACAAATTGACTATATCCAGAAAAAATATTTGGAAGTGAAAGCCACTTACAGAATGAAATAGCTTTAAACCAAATTAGCAACAATTCTACACATGGCAACCTTTTACTAAACACCAAAAAGAAATACTAAAATTTAAAAGTACATCAGCTGAAGTACCAAACCATGTGTGTGTATGTTGCCGCAGAACTTTTTATAAAAGTAACACAAACACTGCAGACCTATCATACAAAATAGAAGACAATGAAGATTCTAAATGCTTTGAATTAGCTCTCTACCTTGTAGCAGAAAACAAATACAAAATAACTGACCCCTTATTACTTTGCAGTTACTGCACTACAAAAATTGACAACAACCAAACTCCTTCACGTGCTATGACAAATCATTTGGAATGATACCCACTACCAAAACCCCTACAACTTAATTCATGTGAGAGCATCATAATTCAAACAGTGCACCCATTTCAAGCAATAATACGCCTTCAACCAAAAACAGCAAAATTACCTCCCTCTTAATTGGTAAAAGGCATTTGTGGAAAAGTACTTTATTTACCATTAGATTTAAAAGAAAATGTGCAGACTCAAGGAGTGCAACATCCAATGCAGCAATCTTTAATTATCCTAGTAAATGGAGTACCTACAAAAGACAAAAGAATATGGCAACAGCTGGTAGATTTACATAAAGTTAGACATGCTTTGCAATATCTTAAAGAGAATAATGAATATTACAAAGAAATTAATATTGAAGGAAACCTGAAGGATACAACTGAAATAATTCAAGAAACACAAGAAGCTGGTCAATTTGAGCTCCTAGATCCTGCTACAATATCAAATACTTTAGACCATTATACAATTCATCCTTTGCACCCTAATGACACCATAGAAGATGCACTGGAAACGTACCAAATGCGTCAAACAAAAGGATCACCAATCAGCATATGGGAAAAAAGTATAGATGCACATGCTTTTCCTCTACTCTTTCCTACTGGCAAAGGAGGAAGGTACAATTATAGACCTATTCAAATATCAGCTTCAGAATACCGCTCATTACAGATGTATTCTGAAGATCCCAGATTTAGACAAAATGTGGAATACATATTCCACCTACTCTTTGAAAGTGAACTAGCAACTTTATGTTACGGAGTTGCACACATATTACAATCAGGATCACACTTTCAAAATATGACAGCTACACAATTATTACAAAAAGTGCAACAAAAGGATGAGGTTTTACAATCAAATATTACAAATTTATTAGCAAATATGCGTGGTACTGAAGAGTACTGGTTTCGACGTCATGGAGATGTACGTTGTATGTTCAGAAACCTTGTCCCACCCTCTTGGTTTGTTACATTAAGTTGTGCAGAATATGCATGGGAAGATTTACATGATTTCCTACGCATATCAAACAAATACAAAAAAACCATAGATATACTAACACCTGGAGAACTTTGTTCTTTGGATCCTGTTAATGTTTCAAGATATTTTCACCATCGCTTCATTGCTATGCTACATTTTATTTGTAATAAAACTGTTCCTCCCCTTGGAGAAGTGGAACACCTCTTTTGGAGAAAAGAATACCAAGCCAGAGGAGTACCACATATCCACATGCTTTTATGGATTAAAGATGCTCCTAAATTTGGTCAAGACCGTGATGCCACTGTTTTACAGTTTATTGAAAAATATGTCACTTGTAAAATTCCATTAGAAGCAACAAATAGTGATCTTCATGCACAAATTTTACAATTTCAAAGACACAAATGTGGAAAATATTGTTGTCGCAAATACAAAAAATGAAGGGAAATACTACACCAAATGCTGATTTGGTTTTCCTAGACCAGTTACAAATACAGGTCAAGTGAACAACCTCATGTCTTCAGTTAGACATAGTGTTAAAGGTAAGTCACCTAAAAATACATATTACATAAAAAGAAAAGAAGAAGAAAAATATATCAGTGATTACAATGCAATCATTGCCCACTTATGGAATGCAAACATAGATGTGCAGTACATTGCAGACAATTCTACTGCAGTTGCACGATATGTCACAGCATACTTAACCAAAGCAGAAAAGACAGAGCTCCAAGACCTCTGGAAGGACCTGTCATCAGATAAAACAGTGTCTCAGAAATTATACAGTTTAGGCATAAAAATGCTGTCCCATAGAGAATGTGGATCATATGAAGCAGCTGATCGTTTAACTGGTACTGCATTGTATGATAAATCTGAAAATATAGTATGGCTAAGTCTTGGTCCAGCTAAATCTAGAAAAAGAGTTCTAAAATCCTATGAAGATATATAAACAATAGCCAAACATGATCCCAACAGCCAAGACAATTTAAAAAACAATTTATTGGACACATACTACCCAAACAGAAGTAATACTTTGGAAACCATGTGTCTATACCACATAGCCCAAAACTAAACATACAAAAATAATATAAAACCTGATGAAAAAAAAAAGTAAATACAGAGTGACAAACTGTGAAGGCAGCTTAGTTAAACTCACTACACCAAATTTAATTAATCATATCAAATTGTCATGAAAGGCTCCTCAACATAAAGAAGTATATTACATGTCCCTGCTACAACTCTTTAAACCATGGAGAAAAGAAGAAGAAATACTAGATAACTATGACTCATAGGAAGATGGTTTCAAAGCAAATGAAAACACTATAACTGATGTAAACTTTACACAGTACAAAACAATGTTGCACAATGAACAGCAACACAAAGAAGAACTCCAGGCCCAACTAGATAAAGAAACTCCTGACAGTAGTCAACCTTCTGCAACAGAAAGCCAAGAACCACTGGGAGAACCACTAATAATAAATAAGGCAGAATTAGCTATCACAGAAGTAGAAAACACCATGTGTCAGTATGAAGATAAAGAAGACTTAACTATACTACAATCAAAACTAAACAATGAGCAACGTAGCATGTTTCAAGAAGTAACAAATCAAATTGCACATGGTGTACAACATGAAAATAAAGAATGTTCCTGCCATAATTATAAACCTATACTACTGTACGTCAGTGGTGAAGCTGGTTCTGGCAAAACATTCCTAATCAAAATCATCAGTAAGTTCCTTCAACAATTGACAAACAACAAACTGTCAGCTGTTGTCACTGCCCCCACAGGTTTAGCGGCCTACAACATAAGTGGTGTCACGTTACACCGATTACTACTATTGCCAGTAGAACACCAGAACAAATTAGACTATTAAAAACCTTCTGCAGAAGCTGCAATGGAACTACGCAGAGTATTGAAACAAATGAAAATGCTACTAATAGATGAAGTGAGCATGGTCTCCAACCTAATGTTGGCTTTGATTCACCTCAGATTACAAGAAGTACTCAAAACAAACTATGAAGAGCTCTTTGCAGGAAAACACATTATTGTTTTCGGAGATCTTCTTTAATTGACACCAGTAAAAGGTGAGCCTATTTTTAAAACATTAGGACACAAACTCTGCCGTAAAACTGTTGGCAGCATTGGAAATGTCAACCTTTGGCAACATTTCCAATAGAGCAAATTAACAGAAAACATACGGCAATCTGTAGATCTCACTTATGCGAAGATCTTAAAAAGTATCAGAGTTGGTATACTTTCTAAAGAAGCAGAAGCAATATTGAAAACCCGGCACATTAATGCACGTTATGGCGATAATGCATGTGCTAAAGATGTTATGGAACAATTAGCCCACAAAAATGTCAATTGTATTGCCTTAATGCCAACTCTTGCAAGTTGTTTCAAATTCAATTAAATAATGTTAAGTAAAGAAATGCAACCAATAATGGAAATTAGCGCCACATACAAACTAGATGTACATGGTATGACACTACCTATGTGTGACCAAGCCACAACAAGACTAAATAGTTTAGAAAAATCAATCTCAAACACAGCAGGCTTAGAAAAGATAT
Source organism: Ambystoma mexicanum (assembly GCF_040938575.1). Classification (NCBI taxonomy): domain Eukaryota; kingdom Metazoa; phylum Chordata; class Amphibia; order Caudata; family Ambystomatidae; genus Ambystoma; species Ambystoma mexicanum. The sequence goes on from NC_090927.1 coordinate 592,732,130, forward strand.
TAAAATTATCCTTAAATTGCAGAGTAATGCTTAAACATAACTTTGACGTGGACCAAGAACTAGTTAAGGGAGCACTGGGTACAGTTGTTGGCTTTCAAACATACCCATGTGACAACAAAATTCAGTTTGTCAATATTCTCTTTGACAAACTTTCAGAAGTAAAAAGGATAGGACGCTCAACAGCTCGATTCCTTCTCTTCAAAGATATGTATGTACGCAGAGAACAATTTTCTCTAACTCTTGCATATGCAGTCACAATTCATAAATCACAAGGTCTTACCCTAGACAAAGCAATGATAGATATTGGTAACACAATCTTTAAAGAAGGCATGAGCTACGTAGCACTATCACGCTTACGTACACTTGACGGTCTATTTCTAATCAACTTTGATGCAAGTAAAGTAAACGCTGATATTCCTTGCATTTTAGAATACAATAGACTTCGCTCACTATGCACCCCCCATCTAAACACATATTCTGTTCCACAAAAAGTAAAACGTTACAAAAGAAAAATAAATCAAACAGAAATGCAACAGGATGTCATTGCAAATCCTCCAAAGAGAGTAAAAGAAACTAATACGTCATCAAGTACCACAAGCAAAAAAGAATCAATTAGGGAAAGTAAACCAGGTACTTCTTCAAAGAAGGAAGGCAAACTCCAAAAAAAGCTGTCAGATACAGGACTACCTGGTCCATTTAAATTCTCAAATATAGTTGGTGTAAGTTGCTACGCAAATGTAGCAATGAATATTCTATTTCAATTACCACCAATTGTTGACAACATTTACTTACACAGTACAGACCCATTGTGTTTGAAAATGTTAGTACTTCACAGAAATGCAGCAAACAATCCTGATAACACATATAGTGTTTATGGAACAAGACAACAATTGGACTACTGTGCTGGAATGGTGAAATTCACTATAAACTCACAGGAAGATCCACAAGAATTTCTAATGTACTGACTACAAGTACTGGAAAACAAAAACATACCTATAAATGAAATCTTCCAGATTTCATACATGTGGAAACATTCATGCACTCTCTGCAACAATGTGACACAAGAACAAATGCCCAATGAACGCTTTGTATATATATCAATACCAAATTGTGAATCCATTCCATTTCAGCAACTTGTACAAAATGCTACCATGGTACATTATGTTCTACCTGCAATTCGGATAATCGCTCCACATTACTAATTACACATTACTAATACAAACACATAGTAAATACGTCATACTAATGCTTCTACGTTACAATGCAGATGATACCAAAAACAACTGCAAGCTGACTGGATTCACACATGGTTAAATATCACTTGATAAGAAAACCTTCACAACAATAGGCTTAATTTACCATGCAGGAGCCACAACTAATTTAGGGCACTAAACTGCATATATAAAAAAGAAATGTGGATGGTTTCAATGTAATGATAGTACCATTACTCTAAAGCAGAGATTACCAGCAAATCTTACAAACGCTTATTTAATGTTCTTAAACCAAAATTTGATAACTAAACTGTAATTAATCCCTAAGTAAACTTGTAGTAAAAAAATGTAAACTGTTAGAATATTTCAAAAGCTATCTAACTGCCCGAAGATTCTACAACAACTAATCAGATAAATGAATACCACTAAATTAGAGCAAAATATAGACAATTAGAATACGCCAATTGGGGGGGGCGTGGCTTGGCGCCGATGAAGACGGACGCGTAGCCGGGCAGCTCCGTCCCACAGAACACAAAAAAATATGGCATATTATATCTAAACAAATATTTTACCTACCTTTCCCTGTCTGCGCAGCGTTCTGGACCCCGACCTGGAACGCCTCAACGAAACTCGTCGCAGTTCCTCACAATTCCTCCAACGTCGCGTGTTCCGGAAGCTTGATCCTGACGACCGCGGCTGCCGCCCTCCACAGTCCACAGCACATGAAGTAAGTGCCGGCGTCACGCCCACTGCGACGCGCCGGCTGCGGCCTGGTCGGCCCTCCCCCATTCGCATTGCCGCCTCTGGCGAAGGCGCGCAACTGCCCTGAATGCCAAAACCTCCTTTAACAAAGGAGAGGGAGGTAAAAATAAATAAAAAGGAGGGGAAAGGAGGGAAGGGAAGTGGAGGAGGAAGAAAAAAGAAATAGAAAGGAAAACAGAACTTTTTTTTTTTTTTTTTTTCTCTCAGCTTTCTTAAAAAGATTAAGAAAAACGGAAGCAACACTGAGGTACTGACTGCAATAATATCATTCCCATTATATACCTCTTCTCAACAGTAATTCTGAAGAACTTTCTCCTGTTACCCTAAGCTTTTTGTGGCAAGTAAAACTTGGAAAAGCACATTGTATTATTCCAGCAGACAGTATGCATTTCGAGTTATAACAGCGGCGCATCCTTTGCTGTTCTTCTATTTTATGGACGGTATATATCTGACCTACTTATATCCTCACTTTCTACGAACTCTAAATGCAACATATTGCAATATATCAAAAACCAGGCACTTCCATAATTCTAAAAGGCACCTACTTTTTACTGGTTATCCGTATAATTGGAAGCATACTATTGATGCAAGGCTGGTAGTACTACTAATATGTACCTGAGTTTACGCCTTATTATCCAAGAGTGCTCCTATTAACCTCCTATAACAGGAGGAGTACTACATTTATAATATGGATGTAATAATTGTAAACTCACGGTTATAGAGTCTCACATATCAGGAGTCAAGAGTCTCTATACTTCCGAATACCACAAGCCGTTTGCTTAACTGATCTTTTTGGAAATGATACTTACAATTGCTTTTTCTTAACAATTACCAGCGTCTCTTAACAGCTTAACATCAATGTTTATAACCATACGCTCTACTACTGTTCTCTTATACACTTATCACAACTAATAACATGGCGGCTAATAAAAAAAACAATTCCTCCACTACCAAAGAACCTATTATGCCTGCTTCCAACCTCAAAAGACCCAAAAGCGATTCTCCTCCACCGTTGAGCATCTCAGACCCTGCCATAGAAGCAATTCTATCTGAAATTAGATCTCTCAAACCCTTTATAGAGACCACAAATCTAAAACTACAACAGCTGGATGATAGATGGAAAGGATTTGAGAACAGAATGGATGAGGTTGAGAAAAGAGTAGGTCTAGTAGAAGAAACTACTCCTAAAGTAGCGCTTCTGGAAAAGTCAATTAAGGATCTTCAAAAACACAATGAAGATTTGGAAAATCGTAGTAGGAGAAACAACCTCCGTATTTCAGGTCTACCAGAGGGCACAGAAGGATCTGACGCCATTATCTTTTTACAAAAATTTCTAATAACTCTGCTTCACCTACCCCCTGATTTAAAGCTCAATATTCAACGCGCTCACAGAGTTGGCCAAGCAACCTCCTCAACCTCTCATCGACCACCAACCAGAACACTGATTATCTATCTACTAGAATACTCCCAACTTCAGCTCATCATAGCTGCTGCTAAAGAACGCAAATCTCTCATATGGAATGGCAATAAGATCTATATATCACAGGATGTAGCTAAAAGCACAGCTCAGCGAAGAAAAGTATTCTTATCCTTCCGTCCAGCCTTGAAACAGTTCAATATACGTTATGGTTTATACCACCCCTGCTCCTTTAAAATAACGTATGAAGGCCGCAATATAATGTTTGATGAACCCGCAAAACTAAGAACATTTATACAATCCATCAAATCTGAGAATATGGACACATCCTCTATTGCAAGTACCTCTTCTTCTTTTGCTCTTTGAACGTTTTTACTACCTTCATTTACTGTATAATCTTTAATATAATGCCAGATTTATCACATATATATCAAATGTGGGACGGATGGCCTTGTGATGTTCGTCTTCCATCCTGAGTCGCTCTTTTTCCTTTTTGACGACTCAGGGGGTGTCACACTCTCCTACAATTTTATTCTCCCCTAGCCTCTCTTATCCTGTCTGATCTGTGTTCTATTCCATATTTTTAAGTTTTCAAGAAGTTGGTTATGATCAGACTCCCCATCCCTCATCCCTCTACCTTTCGTGTCCTCCTTATGTGTCTTACCATTGGCATATGTTACTCAAAATATTGTTCTTTTGCACCTATTATCTGTTATTATATGGTCTCAGGTTACGGCTTTATTATCATATGCTTTGAAATGTTACAATGATTCTCAAATGCGTCACATGGAACATAAAAGGATGTAATAACCCTATTAAGAGATGTAAGGTAATTTCTCATCTTAACAAATTCCACCCCTCAATAGCATGTATACAAGAAACACATCTCTCTAACAAAGAAGCACTAAAACTGAAATCTCGATGGGTTAAAGAAATCATCTCCAGCCCTGCTGTTGCTAAGAAAAATGGTGTAGCAATTCTAATTAATAAACACCTACCCTGCAAAGTCCTTGAACAAGGTGCTGATACAGAAGGAAGGTGGGTTTGGGCTAAATTAAAAATAAAATCTACATGTATCACTATTCTGAATATTTATGGACCCACTAATCCTGACCCCAAATTTTGGATAGCCATAAAAAAATTGATACTTCAAAATGACTTTGCAAATCTCATTATGTGTGGAGATATGAATCAAATCCTTGACCCTTTTCTGGATAGGAAATCGAAATGCGTGTTCAAAAGCGACAAATCTCACAAGTCTTATTTGGGATGTCTAGCTGAAACGAGCCTTATTGATACTTGGAGGATTTCTCATCCTACCCAACTAGATTACACCTTCCACTCTTCTGCACATAATACTCTCTCCCGCCTAGATTATATTTTCACTACTAAAAACCTGACAGGCACCATCATCGACTCTAAAATAGACAGCATCATCATTTCAGATCATGCCCCTGTGTGTGCCTCGTTTAGTCTTTCTGACGTGCATAAACCATCATCCCGCTGGAAACTTAATAATTTTCTTTTACAAGATCCTAAATTTATTATATCTGTTGAGGCGTTTGTTCATCAATACTATGCTGATAATCAAGACTGTGATACATCGGTAGTAAATAACTGGGATGCTTTTAAGGCCGCTTTAAGAGGTCACATAATGTCCTACTCTGGAAAAATGAAAGCTCTACGCAAAAAACATCTAGACGACCTTTACTCTCAGCTTACTACCGCCGAACAAAATTATTACAAAGACTCCAACCCAAACAACCTCCGACTAGTACTGTCAATTCGCTTCCACATAAATAAGGAGATTACAAACCTAGCAGCCGGAACTATTCTCAAATATAAAACGAAAATTTACCAAACATCCAATAAAGCCGGAAAAGCATTAGCGTCTTACTTGAAAACGAAAAAAGAGAAATTTCTTATCTCCCATATTAAAGACTCATCTGGTACCATTATGCACCAGCCTAAGGATATTCTAAATTGTTTTAAAGATTTCTATACTAACCTATACACTCCTGAAAATTCCATTCCCCATAATACCATCTCATCCTTTTTCGATAACATAGACAGATCCTCATACCCTCAATTAGACATATCCCATCTTGATAACAAAATTACTATGTTAGAGATTTCCAGAGCAATAAAAGGCCTAGGTCAAGGTAAGGCCCCCGGCCCTGATGGCCTCTCTGCAGAATTCTTCAATAGTCTATCACAAGTTCTAACTCCTAAGCTCCTGAAACTATTCTCTTACTTCTATGTCCAGAAAACCTCCTCAGGTTCCTTCTCAGAAGCCTTACTCGTACTATTCCCCAAGCCCGATAAAGATCCCTCCTTACCCGGAAATTATCGCCCTATCTCACTTATCAATGTAGAAAGCAAAATCTTTGCGAAAATATTAGCCAATAGGATCGAATCTTCTCTTCCTTCACTTGTAAAACCGGATCAGGTTGGTTATGTTAAAGGTCGTAACATTTCTTCCAACGCTAGACTACTTTTAAATGCTATCCATATATCAAACAAAAACCGAAAAGATAAACAAGGCTCAGCCGTTATAGCACTTGACGCAGAAAAGGCCTTTGACCGGGTCAGCTGGGACTTTATGTTTCAAGCCCTACACTGGCATGGTTGTGGCAACGAGTTCATTTCTCTAGTTAAATTACTGTACTCCTCCCCGAAATCCTCAATAAGTATTAACGGCTTATCATCCCCATTTTTTTCCCTTAAAAGAGGCACCAGACAGGGCTGCCCCTTCTCACCCATATTATATATCCTCTCCTTAGAACCATTATTAGAACTAATCAGATCTAACAAAAATATCCCTGGAATACCAAGTGGTTCATCTTCCATTAAAATAGCCGCTTACGCGGATGACATCCTCATCCTCATTAAGAACCCTAAAACATACCTCCCATACTTACTTCAAGTACTTTCTCAATTCAGTTCAGTATCAGGTTATAAACTTAATAAAGACAAATCTGAAATTATGCCACTCAATCCCTACTGCCTTAAACATGACATTGACACCTTCGGTTTCAAATGGAGCAGTTCTTCCATTAAATATCTAGGTTTAAGATTTGCTCCTACTATCCAAGAAACTATAAAACTCAACACACAATCTTTATTAAATAGATTAAAGGAACTAACATCCAGATGGTCTCCCTTATATCTATCTTGGTGGGGACGACTCGATACCATCAAGATGATGTTGTCCCCAATAATCCTATACTACCTACAACTCCTGTGTGTGCCAATCTCTCCCTCCTTTTATAAATCTATTTATTCCATTTTACTTAATTTCCTTTGGGGCGAGGGCAAAAGTAAGAGAATTGCCTTGATTAAACTGAAGGCTCCTTACGATAAAGGAGGAGTTAGGTTTCCAGATTTTAAAGCATACCACACTGCCTTTCTCTTAAAACAAGCTAGAAGTTGGTTCGCCTGTCCAATATTATCAGATATCCCCACATGGTGTACCACAGAAAAGCACTTAGTGTGCCCATTTGACATAACAGACCTTATTTATACATTTAATCATTCCTCAATGATCATTTCAGATCATATTAGAGCCACAATATCTGCACTTCAATTATTTTTATTCCCACATGTAAACTCTCCAAAAAAATGCCTATCCCCTTTTCTATGGCATAATAGTAAGATTCTGATTAATAACAGAACCCTATACAGAAACACATGGGTGAAAAAGGGCATTAGATTCATACAACAAATCACTAACAGGTCAACCATACTTTCTTTTCAACTGCTTAAAACTCAGTTCTCCATTCCCAATACAGAATACAATTTTTATAACAAATTAGTTAACTCTTGCTTAGATGCACTTCATACCTCCTCCAATGATATTTTAACACCGAATGCCTTTAGACTGCTTCAACTTACAATGCCCACTGACACTAAAGCGTCAAAATTCTACAACATTCTCAGCACTTCACTAGAGTTATGTACAATTCGTCACAAATGGGAAGAAGACTTTGGCCACACCTTAGATGATAACACATGGTCTATGATTTTTTCTAGAATTAAACATATCTCCACCTCGGCGAATATATCTCAGCATTTCTTCTTCTTTATACACAGAGCATTCATTACACCTACTAAACTATGTTTATCCAAGATTAAGAACAATGACAACTGCTGGTCATGTGGAGATCCCTCTGCATCATTTATGCATTTGTTCTTTTGGTGTCCCTATACTTTTAAGTTTTGGCAACAAGTGTGGAAGTATCTAAGAGCTATTTTTTTCACAGACATTCCACTTTCTTTCATGAATATTGTTTTAGGAAACCTCGCTATTAACACCGACTTACCAACAGGTGCTGCTAAGCTATATGATCTCTTTATTTCTCTTGCTCTGAAAAGTATAACTGCTAATTGGAAAAACTCACGTTCATTGTGCATCAAAAGCTGGTGGAATAACATTTGTCTCACACAACGGATGGAATTGTGCATGGCTAACAATCTCAATGCTATACCTAAATACAATGCTAAATGGTCATTTTTCATTTGTTATCTTGATCACTTCAATGCAACCACACATGGAAGGTGATTTTGCCTAATGTATAACACCCCTTGTATGCTCCAAAGATCTGTTAACATATGAATATTACACCTGATACGTTATTGAATATTTATATTAATCGCAAAAGTGCCTCTCGTCCTTATTCAGCCCCCTTTCCCCAATCTCTCCCCTCTTCTCGTGTTTGTCATGTGTTTGTCATGCGTTTGTCCTCCCCCATTTCTACATATAAGGATGCAGAATTGTTTCCACACTAAGTTGCACATAACATATGGCTATACTTCATTGTGGTTTAAGTGAGCCTTATTACAATCTTTCTATTGCTAGTCAGTACTCTAGCCGAATACTCTTAACCTTTATATATAGCAACATTTGTTTAACTGTTGATCATTAAGTGGTTTTGTAGTCAATGGATTACTGCATTTTGCTGTAGATATAATGAATTTATATCTGTACATGATATACTTCAATAAAAACTATAAAACAAAAAAAAAAGAATACGCCAATTGGTATCTAACTGTCCCAAATTTAACAATTTCCAAACAGATAAATGAATACCACTAAAATATATCAGAAAATAGACAGTTAGAATACGCCAATTGGTATCTAACTGTCCCAAAATTTAACAATATCCAAACAGATAAATCAATAGCACTAAAATATATAAAAAAAATAGACAGTTAGAATATGCCTACTGGTATCTAACTGCTACAAAATTTTATAATATCCAAATAAATAAATAATATGTTACTGCTCCAAAAAAAAACAACAAGCCAATGTATAAAACATTAGCCAGAAACAAGTGAACACTGAAAACAAACAAACAAATAAACTGTAGCATTACAGAAAAAGTTTTTTTTTTTAATCCAACATGGATTTTTGTTTTCTCCCACAGACCCAATGATTTTAGCAACCAACACAGAAACTGAGAAAATTGCACAGTACTCTGGTTTGTAATCTACTAAATATGAGGGTCAAAAAAAAAATGTTGATTATACAATGTAGTAAGTCATTAAAAAATACTTATACTAACATGCTATTTTCTTTTATCACAGAAATTAACAAGAAATACATGTACTCCAGTTACTAAACCAAACATATATATTATACACTCTATGCCCTGGCCGCAACCATCGCAGCATATCACACCCATAGTATCTTATAACTTTGTTCGTTATAAATTTGTTTTTGACCCAAAGTTATAAGCAACTATAAGTGTGATATGCTGCGCTGGTTGTGGCCAGGGCATAGAGTGTTGGGTGCATTGCCAAATGTCCATGCACCCAACACTCTATGCCCTGGCCACAACCACTGCAGCATATCACACCCATAGACTCAAACATTTCAACTATGGCCTATGGAAACTTTCAATGTCCGCGGACATTATGAGTGTTCTTAGACCACTTTCAACTTGCCAGCGAACAATACGGACAGCGTCTTCAGGACACCCCCTACGAACATTTCAGGACAACGCGAGAGTTCTTAGAACACTTCCAACTTGACAACGAACAATATGGACAGCGTCCTCAGAACACCTCCATTTTGTTTATTTACGAACATTTCAGGACACCGCGAGAGTTCTTAGAACACTTTCAACTTGACAACAAATTCAGGACACCGCGAGAGTTCTTAGAACACTTTCAAACTGACAATGAACAATACAGTCAGCGTCCTCAGAACACCCCCATTTTGTTTATTTACGAACATTTCAGGAGACCGCGAGAGTTCTTAGAACATTTTCAACTTGACAATGAACAATACGGACAGCGTCTTCAGGACACCCCCTTCGAACATTTCAGGACACCACGAGTGTTCTTAGAACACATTCAACTTGCCATCGAACAATACGGACAGCATCCTCAGAACACCCCCATTTTGTTTATTTACAAACATTTGAGGACACCGCGAGAGTTCTTAGAACATTTTCAACTTGACAATGAACAATACAGACAGCGTCCTCAGGACACCCCCGTTTTGTTTATTTGCGAACATTTCAGGACACCGCGAGTGTTCTTGCTTCCGAACAAAACGGACACATATTGAGTCCTCAGAACACCCCCCATTCAGTTTATTTAGAACATTTCAGAACACCTGTGATGTCCGCAGACAAATTGAACACAACAAGAACGTCTACCACATGAAAAAACACAACTTTCAACTCATACTCATACTCTCCCACCCTCCCCAAACACTCCTACACACCAACACACTCTACTAAATACAAATTTTGAACCAGGTTTCACTGCGCTGTCCGCGGACGTGTGCAAATCCAAGATGGTGGGCGCCATCGAAAATCTGACACGCTTCATGCTCCACACCGTCCAATCAGCGAACACGTTGTATGTCCGCAGACATGACGTAAGCCGATCGGCCAATCAGGACACTGTCCGTGGAGCGAACAGGGAAGTGTGTCCGCAGACCGAAAACAGATATCACTAATTTTTTATGACCCACTTATTGGTCATTTTTAATAAAACTACTGGACAGATTTTCATCAAATCTGCAAAAGCATGCTTTTGGGACGAAGCCGCTGCTCCTGGTTCAAATTTGGTGAAAATCCGTCCAGCGGTTTGCGCTGTAGGCGCAATCAAAGTTTTTTTCCCATTCAGTCTATGGGAAAAAAATAAATGTTGGGTCCCCCCCTATAACTTTTTCCCCCCTGGACGAATCCTCACCAAACTTTGCAAGAAAAATCAGAGTGGGCCATATACTTTGATTGCAAAGTTTGGTGAGGATTCGTCCAGGGGGAGCGAAGTTATAAGCTGCCCAAAAAGTGCTCTTCTTATGGAAACATCAACTTAACCATAACTACATGGCCACTACTGTGGCCATGTAATATAAACCTGAAAATGTGTGTGTTTGTGGGTTTGTGGCTTTACCTATGTTCCCAATACAATTCCACACTGTTTCATCAATCTGCACCAAAAATTGCACAGTCAACTGTTTGGACCCTGTGGACATTACTGGCTAAATGACATCTGGAAACCCCACTGCTTTCTCCGGATTTCAGCAAAAGTGCAATATGGGTCTGGGTGTGTGGCTTCCCGTATGTTCCCTATACAATTCCACACTGTTTCAAACAATCTGCATCCAATTGTGCACAGACACCTACTAGGACCCTCCAGATATTACAGGCTCGATAATATTTGGACACCCTGCCCCTTTCCTCACATATCAGCAAAAGTGAACATTTGGGTGTGGGTTTGTGGGTGTGTGGCTTTGCGTATGCTCCCTATATAATTCCACACTGTTTCACCAATCTGCACCACATTTTGTGCAGTCATCTGATAGGGCCTTGCAGACATTAATGGCTCCATTACATTTGGATACCTGTCCCCTTTCCCTGGGTTTTCAGCAAATGTGAAAATAAAATGTGTGGATGGGTTTGTGTTTTTCAGTATCTTCCCTATACAATCCCACACCATTTCTCCAATCTGCACCAATGTTTTCACAGTCTCATGTTAGGACCCTCTGGACATTTCTGGCTACATAACATTTCGACACCCCACCCCTTTTCCTGGATTTCAGAAAAATTCAAAATGTGTGGGTTTGTGGCTTGACGAAGCGTTGTTCCTTATACAATTCCACACTGTTTCACCAATATGCATCACATGTTGCACAATTACCTGTACCTATGAGGGAATTAAAGCCAGGGACACACTGGGTATATTAGCTAGTAAATTAAATGTATAAACTTGTATAAACAGTTTGATCATAGATGTACAACTGTACCCACTAAAGAATGCAATCAGGAAGTCGCACTGTGTTCCATTTTGTATGCATTGGTGTTGCATTCGTCTACAGCACCAGTTTTTCAGAGCAGGATCAGGGCTCATCTATCACGTAGTGTCAGATCTTTCAAATTGAAAGTGCACATCTAGGCCAACAAGGTTTACAGGAATTCAATAGAGTCGTTAACGTCCAAAACGCAGACTACAGTAAAATTAGTGTGTGAGGTAAACATAATGCTGAGAAAATATATGCACAGATAATTACCTAAGATTGTGCTAATTACCTCCCCACAGAGGGATAATGAGAGGTTTTTCCTCGCAATAGATGTATAGCATTGTCTTAATGACTTATGGCAGCAGAACGAGTATTTTAGCATAAAAGGGGAGTCACGTAAGGAAAATCAAGACACCTAATAGACTCTTAGATCTCCAGCAACAAAAACAGTCTAAATAATATACGAACATAGTGCATCTTTCATCATTAACAACAGCTCATGGGGTGACATTTCCAAATTGCTGCCGGAATTTGGATTGGACTTAATTGGTGATGTATTGTTTAGAGAAACCAATGGTTGGACTGTCAGAGGACGTGTCAATCTGCACTTTGAGGTTTGAAAGAGACATTTTAGATTTCTTTTTAAACTGCTGAGCAAACATTGTTACTAATTACATTGACAGCATGCACATTTTAGATTTTCCTGTGAGTTCTTAGACTTAAATCATACATTTTGACTGACATATTTGCATAGGAAGAGATAATACAGAAATTGTTGACACATTTAAAAACACCATATGCTTCATGCAATTACGGTGCAACCAACTGTTCGGATGCAGGTCCAACACCCCAAAGGCGGGAGAAGGTACTGGTTGAGGAAGTTCCTATAGTAACAAGAGTGGGCCATTTATAGGGTCTGTGATTCTGTCTTTGTGGCTACTCTGCTATGTATTAGCTGTGTCAGGTGCACATGCATTTACGAGAACAATTCTATGAAGAAATGTAGGTCAGTGACACGCGGTATGCATCATACATAGAGGGCAGGACAGGTGGCACCACAGGACAGTTTTGCGGCAAAGTAGCAGCTGATTAGAATTCATGTAGATTTTGCAGGTAGATAGAAGTGCAAGAGGCACTCCGATAGTTGAAAGGCTTTTCTGTAGTGTGACAGACAAGTGGGGGAAGATTGCTTAAATAATATATAATGTAACCTATATTGTTGTGTGTTAACAGCAAGCAGAGGTTCTTGCTAACATGGAATAGGTAATGTTGGAGATTGCAGATGGCTAGGCCACAGAAAGTACCCAGAGCTTTCTGCAGAGAATTAGGCTTCATTCTTGTTTGTTTTAGCTGGTGCAAAGAGAGGGTCAGCATCCTTGGAGGTGGTGTGAAATACCACGCAGTGATTGGTTGAGGGTGCAGGTCAAAGTAGGATCCCAGGCGTCAAACAATGGCTGATATAACAAGCACAATTTCAAACCCATAGCCAGCATTTTAGAAGGCAAAGGACACAGGTTGATGAGAACGCAGTAATGTTGAAGTGCAAGCAGGGGATTCTTTATAGGGTGTGACTCTACTGCCCCCACTGACGTAATGGCTAGTCAATTGGTACTGAAGAAACTAAGGGAAATAGAGCTCATACATTCCGGAAAATATTCTCATCTGAGTGGTGTCCCAGTAGTGTTTCTTATGAGGTCACTTGTTCCTCTGGTAAGAAGAGCTCACGAAATGCAACATGTTTCCAAACAGAAGTCGCAATATAAGCTGTTAACTGTACAACTACAAGGGTGAAAACCATCAGTCAGTACCAAGCATTCCCATCACATGGGAATAGGATGAGGTATTTGATTTTTTTTGCCACACTGTCTATACCTCACAAGGGGATTGGCTACATGTGAGGGGTGAAGTACACATGAGACACTCAAAGGCTGGGTTGACCAATGGGAGAGGGGTTTGGAAGCCATAAAGTGAACCTAATGCCTCTTGCCAATGGGGATGAAGAACTCCAGTTGACCAGGGCATTAGGTCACTCTTAGAGGGATGATACTGGTCTGGTCACAAGGGAAGGTTTGAGTCAATAGGGCTAAGATATGTAGGGATTTCTGTAGGGGAGTAGTACCATCAACCAATAAGATTGCAATGTTTTTTCATATGTCTTGAAACAATGTCAATTCTTTCCTCATGACTCTGTCATAAATATACCGTCATTAAATGGTGGTGCGCTGAATGAAGCTTTTCTTTTTTCCTGGCCAAGATTGCATGTAATAAAATGTGGTTTTCTTGCAACGAGTGCACTCAGTTTCTTATCTATCTATCTATCTATCTATCTATCTATCTATCTATCTATCTATCTATCTATCTATCTATCTATCTATCTATCTATCTATTTCTCATATTGCGCCACTAACCCGTAGGCCTCAGGGCGCTCACAGGAGAAAAACAGACAGAAGACAGTGAAACAGGCCAGAGATGACAAGAGAGAAAAGGACCAAGACCATCCTAAAAAAACAACAAAAAAATATCAGTGGATGTTACGACCGATGGCATTATGAGGATAGATGTCAAGAAGCAATTGTTTAAAGTTACCCATGTCCTATATCGAAGAGGAACGTTTTTAAATGCTTCTTGAAAATAGCTATTGAGCTGCTTTCAGCAAGATTTTTGGGCACTGAGTTCCATAAAGTAGGGGCCAAAAGGTTACAACTGGCACCACCAATTGTCTTCAATGAGGAAAGAGGTTGAACCAAAGAGATGTTACGATTAGATCACAATGAGCGTCCAATGGGACTCTTTTTAAGCCTAGCAATGAGATAAGATGGGAAATCGCCCCAAAGGCATTTAAACACAATGGATAAGCCCTTGTGCTGTGGCCTTTGTTGAATAGGAAGCCAATGTAAGCCTAGCAATGAGATAATATGGGGAATCATCCCGAAGGCATTTAAACACAATGGATAAACCCTTGTGCTGTAGCCTTTGTTGAATAGGAAGCCAATGTAGGCTACGCCTAGCTTCAGAGTCATGCATGTTACGTTTAAGACCATTCACAGCACACACAGCACTATTCTGGACTACCTGCAAGGACCTAACATTAGGCTGGGAGGTGCCAATTAAAAGACTAATGCAGTAATCCAGTTTGCAGTTCACAATAGCTACTGCAATCAAGGCAAGATTTTCTTTGGATAAGAAAGGCCGAATCTGCCAAACAAGCTCTATGAAAAAACAGCAGGAAGATTTTAAGTAGCTAGTCTGCCGGTTAAAAGACAGTTGACGGTCAAAAAAGAGACTCCCAGTGACTTAACAGTCTTGAAGACTTGAACTGTGTGTTGGCCAATCATAAAATTCTCATACCTTATATCCAGCTTCTTTTGCCGTTGCTGAGTAACCAAAACAAGCAACTCAGATTTGGCATTATTAAGGACCAAAGAGTTCATAGCCATCCAATTCTGGATTTGTAAAAAAAAAATATGGTTAATATGCTCCAGGTCTTCACTGTAATCACCTGATACCCTGATGACAATCTGCGTATCATCGGCATAGTTGGCAAAATATATGCCCATAGCCGATAAAAGATTGCAGAGAAGTTGCAAGTACATATTAAAAAGCAATGGCGAGAGGCAGGACCCCTGGGGTACACCTCATGTTACAATAGAAATAATGGAGAAGGCATTATCCTTGGTAACACTCATATTTCTGGGACCCAAAAATGATTTAAAGCAGGCAGTTGCCTCTTTGGTACATTTACCGACTGAGGTCAAGTCTGTCCACCAGAAGTTGATGATCAACAAGATCGAAGGCGGCGGACAGATCCAGTAGTAACAGTAATGCTGTGTTGCCTTCATCCACAATACCAGCAATGTTGTTAGAAAGCAAGTTCCAGGCTCTTTAAGTTCACTTCATGTAAGTTTATTTCCAGCTTAATGGTTACAGTTCCACAAGAAGACATTAAGGACATAAGCTTAGACAAACACCGGCTCCCATCACCCAGGGCCAGCCAGCTGTAACTGCCACAACACAGAACACTCACCCAGAACATTCCATCATCCACACAGTAACATTCCAATGACATCACAGCTACCTTACCTCAGACAGGCACAATACAACACACCTCCCTCCTTTACTAAACCATATATACACAACAAGTCACATACCAAAACCACAACACAACTACCACCTTCCACTATATGCACACACGAGACACTCAGCTGGCAGACAGACACTTCCACGGCCAAACCCAACCATCAAAACATCACAACCCAACAAACTACATTCCATGTACCAATCACAAAAATGCTGCCATCCATCTACCTGTTCCTGCCACAAACAAGCAACCGGGCTCTCACCCCGGGACCTAGCAAACCCCAAAACTGGGCTACTTCACCTACATTCCTAAACCACCACAAAACTGCTTCACCTCCTACCACCTGCCCCCGCCTACAACAACGCGGGTGTCCAAGCTGCCACCCTGGAACTCCAGCAGGCCTCTAGGCTGTCACTCTAGAGAACAGAGACCTCAAAGCCTCCACAACCTCACTCCGATAGAGATACATAAAGTGGAAACACATAACATCACTGAAACCACAAACACCCATGGACTCAACACCATACACATCACACCAGACCAGGTTGTATAAACCTTCAAGCACATCAGGAGCAGTGGCCACACACTCCCAATACCAACATCAAAGACAGGTAAATAAAACTAAACAATCTTTTAAGCAAGGATGGCATCCTCACACAATTCAAACTGTTGAACCCATGGACTAAACGAAATCCACAATAAATGCCACAAGTAACATAGAGAACAATTTACTCATCAATTCAGGACACACCACACCCAATACCGACGGGTCATTACCAGGCGTCCCCAGCTACCCCTTTACCACCATCTATCTACTGTCCTATATGATGAGAAGGTTAACAAACCTTAGGGAAGACGCTACCTCCCCTTAAAACAACCACAGCGTTGCTCAACCTTTACACAACATGAGGTAAGCTCCATAAACCAAACCCATCTCCAAACCTAAAAGAAAACATCCTCCTGTACTGAAAAAGCATGGGCGCTACCCTGCTCTAGAACCACATCCAGGCAATTCAACTTTTACCAATAACCTATCATGAGTACACATCTCCATGGCAACTTCATGGCAACAATACAGCATTGTCCAAACCATACCAAGCACACATTAACCATGGATTAACTCACATGCCTGAAAACAGAACAACACGCATAACCCATGCTGTGAGTTCAATCCGTTACCAAGCTCTCACTGACTCTCTCCCCATCCATTGCATATTATACACAATATTCTAGAAGTTAGATAGATAACATGCATTCTATAACAATAAAACGCATTACCCATATTTTGCTATAAATATAGCAAAACACCAAACCCAAAACTTGAATGAACCTAGGAGTCCATAGCCATTACTAGGCTACATCACAACCTAAATGTCCATAGGCATTTGGGCTCCAAAGAAATCGCTGCCTGTTCATATAGCTTCATGCAACTCTAAATGTTGCAAAGCTAAAATAAAACAATTAGATTTAACCATCCCATACAAACTAAGCTTATGTCCTTAATGTCTTCTTGTGGAACTGTAACCATTAAGCTGGAAATAAACTTACATGAAGTGAACTTAAAGAGCCTGGAACTTGCTTTCTAACATTGTGCTTTGCACGCGTGGGTTTGTATCCCATCCTCGTCGCCATTGTTAGAAAGCAAGTTCCAGGCTCTTTAAGTTCACTTCATGTAAGTTTATTTTCAGCTTAATGGTTACAGTTCCACAAGAAGACATTAAGGACATACGCTTAGACAAACACCGGCTCCCATCACCCAGGGCCAGCCATCTGTAACTGCCACAACACAGAACACTCACCCAGAACATTCAATCATCCACACAGTAACATTCCAATGACATCACAGCTACCTTACCTCAGACAGGCACAATACAACAAATGTGTGACTTTAAATCCAGAAGTGCAGACTCAGTCTCATGATTCGGGTGAAATCCGGACTGCTGAGCAGCAATATATCATGCTTCTCAACAAATGCCTGATACTGAAGGAAGGCAATTTTATCTAGTATTTTTTAAATGAAGGGAACAAATGTGATTGGTCGATAATTACCAGTCATATTGGCAATAACCCTACTGCCTGGTAATTATATACCACTTGCACAAACCATTGATATGTCTATACAGATATTAGATGGAGTGCAGGGGACGGGAGTTCCCCATTTTGGGAACATCATACTCTTTTCGTGTTACTTCCAACCCAGATGCCAAGGTTGAGACTATCTTCCACGCACCTCAAAATCTCTAGAATCATTATTCAAGAAGGAATACTATAATAGCTCTAAATGAGTACCCATTCTTATCTAACATTAGGTGTGCGTAGTGTTTTACATTGGTTTATTTATAACAAGGATCATATGAGTAGGTAATAATTTAGCCTGATCATTAATGTTATTTTGATGGTTAAGAGTTTTGTTGGTAAAACTATTGTGAATATATTGGCACCAGGAGTTATCTGCAGGAGAGGTTTTCGAAGGGGCACAACCGTTCAATTCTTGTAGAATCGAAAAGAGCTCCTTATGCCGAGATTTAGCCTTTGAGATCCGGGAATAAAAATCTGTCTCTATGGCCTGATAGATAGGGGTTTTAAAGCGCCTAACCGCTAGCTTATAGGTGGTAAGATTTAGCTCTGATGGATTCTTATGCCACATAAGTTCTAATTGGCGTTTTTGGGAACAAGCCTCAACAACCTCTTTGGGTTGATTTGACTAGTTTTGGGTTTTGGGCCTACCGTACACAATGGACCTGGTATGTGGATCTCTCGCAAAGAAAAGGCTCTCTGTAACTCTCTCATCACCTATGTCACTACTCCAACCTCAACCACTATTGTAACTTCTTTTATCTCATCCGTCTTGCCAGTTCCTGCCCATTTCTCACATTAAACATAGTAATATTACTACTACTACTAAAGCAACTACTGCTACTTCTACTTATACTACTGCTGCTGCTTACAACTTATTAGTTGTACTGCTGCTGCTACTACTACTGAACATCTGATAATGAGTTGATATGCAATGAGACGGTCAGCCGACTTTGCCTGGAATGGCCTGCTGCTTAAGTTAAGTGAGGTGGGGGTCCATTAATGTGGGCAGTGGTGCCAACACCGAGGTTTATATAACTAGCACTCAAGAGTAAACACTAAGGGCTCAAGTAAATTATAAAAACAATAACAATTTACCTTCAGGCCTCCAACGATGTGCCTCTGAGAAGGAGTCTGTTTTCAGGGTTTGATGAAAGTGACGTCATCAACACAGAACACAGGCTCCCTCTCATAGAAGTGGCATGTCACAGGAATGTAGTGAAGAGTTTTTGATATAATAATTTATTTTAGTCTTTAGCACCCGTGTGTGCTTACTCTCAGGTTCTAAAGGCGGCATGAGGGAGGAAGTGGGAGTAAAGGAGGCACACAGTGAGGGCGCATGGGAGAAATCTGGGCAAGGGGCTTAAACCAGAGAATTCAGCCCACATTCTTAGGTCTATGATTGGCTAGCACCCCTCACCCAGGGTACATATAATAACTATTATTATTATGATTATTATCATTATTATCATTATTATTATTATTATGATATATATTATTGCCACAGTTTTATCATTTTGTAGCCACCTAAGACATATTTGCAAATATTACCCAAAGTATTGGTCCTCTTTTTATTGATCTTGGAGAGATAACAATCCAAGACATTCATTCTGGAATTCAATCATGTACATGCAGGTTGTACACGCATTTCTGCATATCTCTGCACATCTATGGCATCATACATATAGTGTGTAATGAATCTATTGGATGAATCAATTGAGTGGCAGTAGGACATATTATTTTGTCTTTTACATCCTTACAGCATTCTGTGTATGAAGTAGCTGCTAATTAAGGCAAGGCTGAAGCCCCTTAAAGATAGACATTTTCTTTCATTGGTTAAGAGATATCATAAGTGCACCCTCACCCAAAAGCAGTAGGGTGCTGTAGAAAAAACAATAACTAAAATTGATTGATAAACATAAAAAAAGATCTTGTTCAACAGCCCATGAATAAAAACGGAATAAGGGTAGGAACAATCCGAATCTCAGCTGGAATAAAATACACGTCATAAGGTGTAGCTGCACAAAAGGGTTGGTTGGAATATGTTGCACTTGAATAGGGCAACCTCTGGCCTTTCTTTGCCATCAGCACTGGTCAGCTTACTTCCGGATATATGTAGGTTCTCAGCAAGATAGGATGTGTCTACAGGACCACATTACCTTAAAGGGTAGACAACTCAATTTAAACTCAATATGAACGTTAATGGGGAGCCAGAGTAGTGGACCCTGATGGGAGACATGTGATTATATTTACAAGCCCGCACTACCAGCTGTGCGACGCTGATCAAAACTGAATTTAAAGGCACACAGTTAGAGCCAAGACGTCCTAAAAGAAGAACATTTCCGCAATCCAGTACTGAAATGATCAATCCACGACTTGCTGTCTGAAAGTCCAAGCAGGATGACATTTTTGATATATTGTAATAAGGATAAGATGAAAAACAGTTATGAGCTGGTATTGATATGTAGATGTGGAACTTAAATCAAGAGTCTAAAGTGAAACCTAAGGAGCAAACTGAAGGACAAGGGTGAGTGGCATCTCAAGAAAAGAAGCATGAGCCCGTCATGACTGCACTACAGAGTGGCAGCAGGTAAGGAAAGTCCACAAACTCAGTTTTGTGGGTGTTTATCTTTAAATAGTTAAATGGCATCCAGTCTACTCTGGCATTCAGGCAGTCCCTTAGACTGTGGACATCTGCCAAGAGAGAGGCACTTTAGATATAATTGGGTGTTGTTGGCGAACTAGAGGATGATGATCCCTGAGCGAACTAGAGGATGATGATCCAAGCTGCTACATGTAGATATTGAAGAACTTGTAGACAATATCAACACCTGGAACTTAACACAATTAACTGGCGTGAGCGGATAGAGCTGGAATGACCCACCTCAACAAGTGAGAATGCACAGACAGGAACAAAGACATCCATTCAATTTCAAGAGCACCAACTTGCATGTGTGCACCCAGGATCTCCAAGAGAACACCAGGGTCATGTCAAAGGCTACTTGGAGGTGAAAGAGGGCAAGTAGAAAGATGCTACTCACTTCCAGTACTTAGAGGTTATCATCCATAATCTAAATGTTTGCTGACTGAGTGCCACAAGCAGACCAGAATGCAGGCTGATAGTTCCTAAGCAAAGGATTTGAAAATAGAGGAGTAACTAAATTAAAAGGTACATGGTGCACATGGCATTTTCATAGAAATGGAAGCACTGTGATAGGCCTAACATTGGTAGGTTAAAAGTGACTAGTCCACATTTTTTCAAAAAAGGCCACATTTGACCCATATTAAGAATTGAACAATGAGCAGTGCAAAACTTTCAAAACTCCTGCTGATTGCTTAATTGCATGGGCTGGTAAACAGTCAGCTACACCACTAGACGCCTTCCTAGACATCTCCAAAGATGTAAACTATACTTCTGATAGAGGAGGCAGCACATAAAATCTGGGAGGACTGCAACAAGGCATTTTGTAGGCAGTCATGCAGACAGGTTGCTTTACAAGCGCCTCTTAGTTTGTGCCATGCCAGTTTTGAGATGTTCCGTGAGTCGAAGCTTTAATATCAGTTTTTGAAAATTCTTGTACACTACTTACAGTTTTTTCACTCTATAAAGGCAGTGCAAGAAGTCACAGAAATAAGTGATTTGACTAATTACAATGGCCCCATTATTATAAACGTGAAACCGTGCACAAAATGTCTGCATCTCCCTTTAGCAATATGAAATTCCAAGCATTTGTGGTGTAGCTTGCCATTTGGGCCATTTCTACATTTATATTGTAACATCACTGATCATGAGAATTTCTAAAATGCTATTAAATTACTTTACAAGAGATTGCTCTTACCATGGTCCTGCAATATGACTCCTCTCAAAGCGTCAGAGAGCAAGATAAACAGCAATAGAGATGAACCTAGGGAATTTAGGTCTACAAAGGAGCTGATGAGCAGCTGGCGGTGTTTTAACACATTCAGCAATTTATAATTGAAGATCAACAAGATAATGGGCCTCTTTACGAGGTAGGTGGTACCACCCTATTCCGAGGTCCCTTAGCGGGTGCCTTCCTTAACGCCTGGTTTTACTAGGAGTTATGGAAGGGACCCGTTAAGGGACTTCAATGCTAATAACGGTACTGTAAATTGCGGTACCGTTATTAGCTCCATCCCCATTCCCATTGAGCCCTATGGGGGCTGGGAATGGGAAATGGTTCCCGGAATGGGGATTTACCGGGTCCTCAAAGGTTGGAATGACCCGGTAAGTCTCTATTTCGGGAACCCGGACCCGGAATGCGGTAAGGGGGTAGCCATGGTGCTAATAGCACTATAGCTATCTATCTTAATGAGGCCCAATGTCTCTGTAGCAAATGTTATGTGACAAAAACAGCAGAAATGACAGAACAGTAAGAGAAGAAAAAAACAGCCTAAGACAACACACAGTATTTGGGTTACGTCCTATCCAAGGGCACCATCCATGCAGTATTTGCAGTCTATTTCCACAAGAAACCAAAACAAGACACTGCCCGTTGGGATAAATAAATGCCGGGCACAATAGCCCTGTTACAATGGCAATTTAACTGATTGTAGTCATTTGTGGGCCATGTTACACATTAGCACCGTGGCAGGGGGAGACAGCCAATCAGGTGGCTAGGAACGCAAGTTTGAATCGTCAATGAAAGCATGCGTTCCATGCCGCCTGATGGACGGCTCCCCGCCACCATCTTCTCCCCACCTCCTGTCACCCTTTATTTTATTTTTGATTTCCCACCCACCCCCTACCCACCCTTATTTTGGCAGCATTACCTGCCACCGCAGCTGTTCCTTTACCTTTGCTACCGCAGGCCGCCATGGAAAGGGAAGAGGGAATCTTGTACAGAGCCTTGCCTTCCCTTTCCATGATGGCCGTTTTAAGACAGTATTTTCAGTCATTGAAGGTGATACTGTTTCATTAACTTGGGGTGCTCATAACCTTAACCCCCCCGTTCCAAGTGCTGGAAAGGGGTAATGGTGCAGAGCCCTTGTTAATGGCCCTTGCTTCTCTTGGGTCATTAACTTGGGCTGTTACCTCCCATTCCAGCCCTTGGAACGGGGGCTTAATGCCACAATAAAGATTGTTCAGAAACTTGGGCATGGATTATCAAATAGAAAATATATATTTGACAACAGAGCATGTGAAGTCATACAGATATTTTGGATTACACTTTGCAGCTAGCCTGAGGTAGGGGGTTCATTTTAAATCAGGACAACGCAAACCCAAAGCCATATTTCAGCCATTGAGGGAAGCCTACATTGTAAATGTGACAGCAATCATATTTTACAGGTGTCTGATAAGGTTATTAGGCTTCTGATCTCAACATCAGCAGAATTAAGACTGGATCAAGGTTTACGCTCTTTGTGTCCTATATGAATGATAAAGAAGGATTCCTTTATCAGAAATAAATTTCATAATGCTCCAAAATCTCAACAGATATGAATTGTCTTCATTCTCTTCTAGTGGAGGCAAGCTGAGGTGGTATTATGAGGAAAGCCATTAATATGGTGTTAATCCCCCCGTTCCAAGGGCTGTAACGGGCAGTAACATCCCGGCAGCCCAAGTTATCAGCCCGAGCGAAGTGAGGGAAGATAACAAGGGCTCCAGTTTTGTTACCCCTTTTCCAGCCCTTAGAACGGGGGATTAAGGCCATTTGCACCCCGGGTTGCCAAAGCACACCGGGTTGAACGAAGGAAAATAATTTTGCAAGATGGCCGCATGGAAAGGGAAGGCGGGGCACCGTACAGAGCCACTCTTCATTTTCCATGGGGGACAGCGGGAGCAAGGGAAAAGTAGGGGCTTTCACCGGCGATTCAAGCCTGCATTCCTAGCCACCTGATTGGCTGGCTCCCGGGTGCTATTATTATTAATAGACGTATAGATTAAGACTGGCTGCAGTTGCTGGACTTATTTTCCAGTAAGCAGAATGGAATTACAATAGACTGACAATGGGCCTCATTCTAAGTTGGGCGGTAAGGGTTTACGGGCACCGGTAAGGAGACCGGTGCCGGTAAACCCTTACCGCCCAATTCCGAGGTCCCCTAGCGGGAACCTCAAAGAATGTGTGGTCTGACCACACGTCCTTTACGGGTCCCGTTAAGGGACCAGGGCGCTAATAACGGGCCCGTTCTATGGGGGCCCGTAATTAGCGCCTTCCCCATTCCCATTGAGCCCTATGGGGGCTCAAATGGGAATGGGGAATGGTTGATTGAATTGGGACTTACCGGGTCCTCAAGGGTCGAAATTACCCGGTAAGTCTCCATTCAGCCAGACCGGACCCAGACCCGGTATTGGAGGCAGCCATGGTGCTAATAGCACCATGGCTACCTCCAATCTCGGAATGAGGCCCAATATATCTCCTGATATACTGAAAATCCTTCTCTTAGAGAAAATATGGGGAACGTCAGTACATTGAAATCACAGAATAAATATTGAATGATCCATAATACAAAACTATTTCAATGTCCTTCCTAGTTGGGAGACTCCATGGTTCTTCACATTTTCAAGATTTGGGCAATTGAAAGTAAATACTGTTGTGTGGAGTTGGCAAGAGTAGCTTACAGAAAAAAGACACTGGCCCTCATTCCAAGGTGGATGCAAAGGGAAAAGCGATGCCGGTAAAGGAATACCAGCATCGATTACCGCTACGGCATATTCCAACCAACCAGACCGCTATTAACGGCATCGTAAAGTACGATGCTGTTAATAGTGGTCTGGTCGCGCGCACGCGACCCACCATGCCGGCATTAGCGGGATGCCGTAAACCGGCGTATATCACAAGTGAGGCGGACATGCAAATAACGGCCTCATGAAGCCGTAAAAAAGGGCTTACCGGCACGGTGTGAACACCGGCATCGCCGACATGCCATGAAAAGCCCTGAGCAGTGTCCCAAACTGCCACAGGTGCACACAATCAGCACAGGTGGAGGCAATGGAGTCAGGCCCAGTACAAAAGGAGCACACCCACACACCACACCCCCTCCCACACCAAGATGATTCCAATAGTAGTAGCATTATTGGAGCTGGAGGATTTGCTTGCATTGCCACAACATCAACAACAACAACAACCCCCACCACAGAGGAGACGCAGGAGGAGAAGGAGGGTGAGACAGGCCCAGCATGCCCCACCAATGCAACCACCATTACTACCCCGGCAGCCCAAAATCCCTCGCATCAGAGCCAGTCCATTCAATCTAACCCCTGAGCAGATCCATACCCTGTACCAGCTTGACCGGGACACCATCACCACCATAGTGGACCTGATACACAACAACATAGTGAACCTCATAGAAATATGCACCGCCATCCCCCCTCTACTGAAGGTAGTGTCTCTGCTCCACTTCCTTGCCACAGGCACCTACCAGCACACAGTGGGGCACATGCATGGCATATCACAACCCTTATTTTCCCGGATTCTGAACCAACTGCTGGATGCCCTCCTCAAGCACACAAGGGACTATGTATCCCTACCACTTACCCCCAGTAGATATACGATACAAAAGTTGCCTTCCATGCACTGGCAGGCATGCCAAATTGTGTAGGTGCCCTTGACTGCACCCACGTGGAGTTGGTGGTCCCACATGCCATGGAGGTGGTGTATCGCAACTGCAAGCAATACCACTCCATCAATGTGCAGATGGTATGCGACGCCAGCGACGCCAGCAACACCATCACACATTGCTGTGCCCGATATCCCGGATCAACTCATGACTCTATGGTCCTGCTGAACTCCACGCTACCAGGCTTCATGGAGCGACATGCTTGACGACCTGCCTGGCTGCTTGGTGAGTTGACTGACTGGGCCATAGCAGTGCATCGGGGTTGCGAGGTGGGTGGATGCATACTCCACCTGGGTGGGAATGGGGGGGTGCATACTCCACCTGGGTGGCAATGTTGATGTGACTGCACGATGTGCACATCACCGAACACTGTGCCCCAAAGCATCAGAAACGGTACATGACACCCAAATCCCATAGTGATGAAGTAAGGGCGACACCTATCACTACATGACTAACAGGTAACCAGCCCACATCCCACAACACATGCACCACTCATCAGCGGCCCTCACCCACTGTAAGGCCATCCTGCACCATGCAGTGCATATGCACAATGTTGCTGTCTCCAGTATATTACCACACAGGACAATCATCCCTGGGATTGCATTGAACTGAACCAACTAGGGATACCACAGTGTGTCACTGGGTCAGCACACCCATAGAAGTGCTGCATGTCACCATAGGAATGATCAGCGCAGAATGCCCAATATTGTACAGACTACTGCCAATGCTCCATACTAGTAAATCTCACAGAACACAACACATCACTAATTTTACTCCAACACTGCTGTATGCATATACGATGCACGTGCAACAAGATGTCAGTGCACACCATGTATCATCTTGAAGATGCAACCCACACCATTAGTCCATGGCATAGGACACATAGAGGGACCTGAAATGGGGTCAATGCATCAAGGGATATGTGCATGTGGGCATCGATTACCTGCAGGCATGTGAGACTAGTGCAGTTGTCCAACATGAATTTACAAACATTTACCTTCATTCCCCTCTCATGCAGGTGATGGTGGCTATCCCTTGAAGCCGTGGCTCCTCACCTCTGTCCGAAACCCACAGAACAGGCACGAGGAGGACTACAATCGTTCCCATACCCGTACATGTGTGGTAATCGAGCAGACCTTTGGCCTGTTGAAGGCACAATTTCACTGCCTCAGCCGGTCTGGTGGGGCACTCCTCTACAGACATGAGAAGGTGGGCAAGATCACCATGGCATTTGTAATGCTGCACAATATTTGCATCCGCCGGAACGTGCCCCTGCCCCCTGACATAGAACTGCTACCACCTGATGATGATGAAGGGGATGATGAAGATGTGGTAGGACATCATCACAGTAGCGATGCACAGGAGGGATGTGCTGTGCGCCAGTCAGTGATCGCACAATATTTCTGACTTACATGTCAGCAAAGGGTGACATAATGGTTGGACATAGGGCACTGGGTGTGGGGGTACATGTACACTATGCACTGTGCAAGATTAAATGACACATGCGCAATGATGAATGTCCACTCTGGTCTTTTTTTTTGCACAACCGGTGTATTGAAAGTAACAATATTAACGTGAATAACAAAACCCTCCAACACCCTCACCCCTCCCCCTCCCCACAACTCCCCCACACACCCTCACCCCCTTCCCCCTCCCCCCACAACTCCCCCACACACCCTCACCCCCCTCCCCCCACAACTCCCCCACACAAGTCCCATAGAGACCACGAAGCCTACATGAGGCTGCCAGAACAGTCACTCAGCACTACCAGAGCCAGGGGGTGGCATGTCCCGTCGGCACAGCGCATGGACCGACCGGCGGAGTGGGCTGGTTTGGGTCAAACTGCTGGTGTATGATGTGGCCTCATGCTGCAGCTGTAGGGCCAGAAGACCTGCCTCAAAAGCATCAGTGATGTGCCCTAGCACCTCGCAGAGGCGATTTGTGTTATCCGCAAAGGACCGGCCCAGTGCTGCCACTCCTCCCTGGCCTGATGGTTGTCCTGCACAAATTCACGGATGAGTGCAGTGAGCAGGTCAGCCTGCTGTGCTCCTGCGGCTGCACCTGTGGCCTTGCTGGGTATCTGGCTGGCATGCCCAGCCTGCTCATCCTGCCCGAGACTGAACACCGGACTGATATGTCCCTGGGTGTGGTCTTGCCCAGACTGCTCCTGGGTGTTGGTATCAACGGTATCACTCATTGATACCTGGGGGGATGCCAATTGTGTTGGGGTGTGGACAATATCCACTGAATCATCCTCAATGGTGCCCCAGATGTCATCTGGCTGTCTTCAACTGTGAGGGATGCCGTGGCTGCCACCTCCCCAGCCACACTGGATTCCTCCGAACGGGGTGTTGGACAGGTGTCGGCAGGCAGAACAGGGAGGGTGGGGGTGGGGGTGGGGGTGGTGTGCCCTCCACGGCCTTGGTTTTTCAGGTGGTATGTGTCCCTGCAGTGGCTTGCTTGCTGGGACACGGCGCCCCCTGGCTTGTCCCCTGGATGTAGACGGCCGGTTGCTGTCCTCCTGGGACCTCTTACTGGGTGTGACCTGTGCTGGGGTGGTCTCCTGCTCTTCACTGTCATGCTCACTGCCTGTGGGGGTGAAAGAGAGGGACGGCATGAGTGATGTTTGGATAGGCATCATACATACATTGGGACTATTGCACAACCACACAATTGTGGGTAATAGGCATTTGTGTTGGGAAGGGCACGTCATTTCATACATGGTAAATGCAGCCATATGTCGGTGTCACTCATGTTGGCCAGGTACTGTGATGTCTGACATGCTCACAATTTAGGTCATGCACTCTTTGTGCCTTATGGAATTTCCTACTTTGTGTGGCATGTGTCATGTACGTTACGGCCTTGGACCAGGCATCGGCATGTGTCTCACTTGCTTCGGCATACTTTACAGGGAGTGTGTGTGTGGCCGAGAATGCCGTCACTCTTCGGACAGACATTGGCATTGACTTTCATCTCTCTTACGCCTTCTATTGATTCAGGGCCAATCATGCTCTCACATGTTTCCTCCCATGGGGTGAGCTTAATGGGAGAGCTTGGTCCTCCTCCGGTTCCAAGGGCCTGGGTATGATTTACAGTTAGAATGTTGTGCACCCTCAGGCGCAGATCATCCCACCGCTTACGACAATCCTACACCGTGTGGGGTGTGTTGCCCACTGCACTGATCTTCTGGCCAACCAGTGCCCAAATCTCCTTTTTGCGCAACATGGCCTCCTTCCTCAGGTTGCTGCTGAACACTGTCCCTGCATGCTCATGCAAGGTGTCAACGAGCATCTGCAGTTCATCCTGGCTGAATCTCTCCTTTCGGAGATGGGCAGATCCCTTCTTGAGTGCTTTAGGCATTCTTGGGTGGTAGGATGTACTTTTCGGTCGATTTGCAGTGTCCCCGGGATCCTGTGTACTGAGTATGGCAATGGATTGTGTTTTTAAAGATGGCCGCCATGCTCCTTCCCGTTCCTGTGCGATGACGCTATTTCCGGTTCTGCTATTTAACAGTGATTGTAAATAGCGGTGTTCGTTAATTATGGTCACCGCTATTTACGGTCACCGCTAATGTCGCATTGGACTGTGTCGGAGTTGTAATCTGCACCTAGCTTCATGCCGGTAAGGGCTTTTTAGGGCCCTTTTCTGGCATGGTGCTACGTCCCTTACCGGCATGGCGCAAAGCTCGTGCCCACGAAGTCGTAACAGTCCTTTATTATCGGGCTGGTGCCAGCACGAACACGCTATTTGCGCCGTGCCGGTAAGGGACGGTACTTCCCTTCAAACTTGGAATGAGTGACAATGTAGTAATCGCTATATGGAAACGGTTCACCATGTTTTATGTGCCTGTACTCAACAACATTTAAAATGAGTTAAGTTCTTGGATCTAATCTATATTAAAAAAAGGAGTAATACCTTGTCAGAAGACTTAGCTCATCCTCTTAGCATGAGAGAACATTCATACCACAATTAAGGCCTCATTACAAGTTTGGTGGTAAATCTGCCAAACTGATTTACCGTTAGCACCACTTGGTCTGGCAGTATTACAGCCAAATCACAAGTTGTGGTATGGTGGTGTTAGTCCCCATTTATGGAGTCCATACGCGTTGATGAATTACCACAGTATTCCCGTAAAATGTACCACAGGAATACCTCCAAACTTGTAATGAGGCCATAAGCACAATCTTCCAGTACTCGGTTTTCTTGACTATAACTATTGGTGGGTAATTCACAAGTTTTCATTTTAGTGCAGGTTGTGACTGTTGATATGCATTATGTGGAATAGCGATGAATGGATACTGCCTCATTACGATTTAGATGGAACTTAGTGGTAAATCCTCCAAAACACTGCATAAGGAATTACTGTTACCCCCACTTTGTCAGGCAGAATTTCCACCTGATTACAAGTGGTGGTGGTGCTGTAATTGTTAATTTATTTTGGGTCCATTGGAACAGATGGGACTTTTTTTGCAAATTTTCCGCTGCAGTAATTCCGTAAATTCTTCCGATTTTTCCCATTGAGTGTAAAGATTTTCCTCCAGGGTTTTCCTGGAGGGAAATCGTCCACTCAAAAACCAACCTCTTAATTTGACCACTTACCGCCTAACTCATAATAAGGCTGATTATTATTATTTGGCCCTCATTACAACACCGGCGCTAAACCATGGCGCTATTAGCACCATGGTTGGTGCCGGTGTTGTAAAGGGTCTGCCATGGTTCAATGGGGAATTACCACCCCATTCCAAGGTTGGCGGGGCGGTAATTCCCCATTGAATCATGGCCCTTCCCCATTCCCATTTTTGCCCCATAGGGCTCTATGGGAATGGGGAAGGCGCTAAGTACGGTACCGCAAATTGCGGTACCGTACTTAGCACCAAGGTCCCTTTGCGGATCCCTATTTTAACGGCTGGTGTAGACCAGCCGTTAAGGTCGGGTCCCGCAAAGGGACCTCGTAGTAAGGCGCTAAGTGTTTAACGGCGCTGCAGCCTTTTGCGGCGCCGTTAAACACTTAGCGCCAGGGTCGTAATGAGGCCCAGTCTGGCACATTGGGTATGCAGGCTGAGGTACTGCAGCTCTGAATGTGCAAGAGAGCGTCTTCTGCACCTGCTTGCACATTCAGAGCTGCTGGGGTATACTCCAGGGGGCCCCAACTCTTGAGTGTATGTCTAGGAACAAGGAAGCTCATAAAGGGCCGGGGGAGGGGGTGGGGTTCCAGAAATCAAATTATATCAAAATCTTAAATAAAAAAAACATAACTCCCTGAACAGATTCAAACCAATTACAGGAAAGAAAAATAACATTTCTTTTTTGGACATGTATTGTTTGGACATTTGTATGGTGCCTATACACAATTGTATGGTGGTAAGTGCAGGGGGGGGTGAGGGAGAAGTGCAGGAGTGGAGTGCCCAAGGGATAGGGTGGGCTAGTGCTGTGGGGTCAAGGCGGCAAGTGCCAGGGGGAAAGAGATGTGTGAAGAGAGGATGAGTGCAGTGGACAGGGAGGACCAGTTTAGGGCTAGTTAGAGGAAAGGATCCAGCAGGCAAGTGCTGGCAAAGGATGCTGGAGGGGCCACTAGGTAGGTGGTCTGGCCCCTATGTGACTCTGAAGGGCCCAGGCCCCAGTCACAGTGGCAGAGGGAAGGTTAGCATTGGAGGGGGAGAGGGAAGTAAGAGGAGAAAATGAAAGTCTTGAAGTTTCCGGATCTTAAGAAGATCTGGCTCGTGTCTGAGGGGGCAGGGAGACTGTTCCAGAGTGAGGAACCAGCCGAAGTACGGGATCTACCTCCCACTCTCTCCATGGAGAAAAGTTTGACCTGCAGAGAGTTGGAGACAGAGGACTAAAGAACTCTGGCAGGGAGGTATTTAGGGAGGGAAAGCTGGATGAGAGAGGTCCCAGGCCCCAGACGTCCTTGTGGATGATGCAAAGGGTCTTGAATTTGATCCTTGTGGTCACCGGGAACCAGTGGAGAGATGTTAGGGCTCAAGAGATGTGGTCCCTGGGCTTGAGGTCAAGGATAAGACTTGCAGTCCTGTTCTGGATTAGTTGAGGAGCGAAGGGTGGAAAGAGACATATTGTCGAAGAGGCTGTTGCAGTACTCTATTCTAGAGATTACCAGGGCTTTGGAGATGTTGAGCTTCTGGGGGAAGGTGCAGAAAGGTAGAATGCCCCTGAGGAGGTGGAGCTGAAAGTTGGATTTCTTGGCAAGGTCTGTGATGTGTGGCGAGAAGGAGAGAAAGGAGTCAAAGATGATCCCAAGCTTTCTTGCCTCACAAGTGGGTCAGGGGCAGGGATTCAAGGAGGCTGGCCGGAGAGTGGGAGGGGTAAACAAGGAGTAGACATCCCAATGAGAAGGATCTCCATCTTACTGGTATTAAGGCAAAGATCATTGGCAGAGTACCATGCCTGAATAGCAGTCAGGTAGTCAGGTACGAGGGAGGAGGCGGGGTAGAGGATGGCAGCTTGAAGGAGAGCTGTGTGTGGTCTGCATAACACTGGAAATTATGGGAGAAGGTGGAGATCAATTGGGCCCCACAAGGGCCAAGTAGATGTTGAATACCCATGGCAATAGGATAGAGCCCTGAGGGACACCACAGGTGGAGAGTGAGGTGGAGGAGAGTAAATGACCCATTTGTACTTGGGGGGGGGGTCTGCATGAAAGGAAGGAGGTCAGCCGCGCCAGTGTCAAGTCCGTGATGCCTAGGGTATCCACCCATAGGAAAACTCCTTGAAACTGAGAAAGGCATGCTATTCAATGCCTGTGGGAAAAAAGAGTAAGCGTGATGCCGCCTGTTGGCTTATGGATCTATTGGAAGAGTGATCTCAAGCCTACTGTTGATGACTGGTTGCATGATTTGCCAACTCTATCAGGCAGGTTAGGCACATTTTCTGGCCTTTGGGAACGCTTTTAATGAAATATATGTTTGACTCTCATTTTCCCTTCTCCCCATTGCCCGCTTTTTTTTCTTTTCCTTTTTCCTCCTTTCCTTTGTCCATACATGGTAACTGATTTACTGTTGTTGGTATTTTTCTACTGTATTTCTACTTAATAGCCTATTGGGTTTGCTTCATTGTTTGTATCTGTTATAAAATAAATAAAAAGATTTGAAAAACGAGCCATATGAATAAACAGAAGAATACCACATGCTTAGAGGTCCTAGGGCATGACATATGTGAAGAAAAACTATTTACAGACATGTATAAAGCTACAGAAATATATGTGACTCTTGCTCTGCCACGAGAACATTATCAACAGTTGACATTAGAAAGCTCAATCAAATAATGTTAAAACCCCTTGGATTTACCTGCAAACATGGGTCAACTAAAACGGTTCTTGGAGACACTCTAAACAGCTATGTGACCAGGGTCTGTAGCCAATGAAGTGGTCAGTTACTGCAAAACTAAAACACATTTGATACATTTGAAGCATTTCAAATTAGGACTATTTTCAGAACATTTCCCCAAAATATGGGCAGAGGGACTGATCACCCATTTATACAAAATGTATTGTATATAAATAAAATTGATCCAAATAACTATATGGGTATATGGGTAAACAGAACCCTATTACAAGTGTTCGCACCACCCTGAGCCAAAATAATCCAGATGTTCATCAGATACTATGAGATCCTACAAAGGAGCTAAATAAGATGTTGTTGCAGGGCAGAGGACAACAAAGTTGAGTAATGGATAATGTTCAGGGTCCAGGGAGGAACTATATGTGCATACTTTACTGACATTCAAAAACGTTCAAGTCAATATATCACACGCCAAAAATGTTAGAAGTGAGATTGGTGGGAAAATATAAAATATGATCAGTACTATATACACCCAAACAAAATGCAGCATCGGAAATAAAAACATGAAGACAACTATGAGAACAGACACCTACAAACAAGAACATGAAATACGACTCATATTTTGTCTAGGTCCAAATCAATCTAAATGTGTAGATATTAATTGGCAATCACAAGTCACTGCCGCCAGACAAATAGTAGAGAAAACAAACATCAGCTGCCTATTGTACACAAGGCATAGTTCTTTTGTCAATGACAGCAACAGGACTACAACACATGTAAAATTACTGCACATTTTATGGTGCAAAACAAAAACAAAGCGGGACCCATTTGATGACCAGGGACCAGGTTCATCGAAATCTCAGGGGTAGTGTAAGTGACATCATGAATATGCTGACTTCGCAGGAAGTGACATCACTTGACCATTTCATACCCAATTTTCATACCTGTAGAATGTGTTGGGGGCTGCTCCGTATCACCGGGCAGCCCCATACTCAGGTCGGGTCACGCCGCTAGATCAGGGGAGGGGGTTCATCCTACCTGATCCGGGACACCGGATCTCCACACATGGCCGGCTGGCAACCGGCTTACCGCGGCCCCGGCTCTGGGGGCACCCAGGCCGGGGTCGCCACCCTGGCCCGACTCACAGGGCCAGGGAAACACACATAGATGGCGTTGCCCGGCAGGGGCACCGTCCGGACGGCGTTGCCCGGCAGGGGCACCGTCCTGGAGCTGGGCCCCGTCCGTGGGCCCAGCACACGTGGTGGGACGCTACCATGGTGCCAACACAAGAACACACACACACCACGGAGTCTCGTTGGTCTCGACTGCCGAGCCGGAAGCGGCTCGGACCTTTTATTAGGTTGGTCACATGGTTGCCCATGTGACCACACAACAACACCGTGGAATCTACCATGGCCCCTTGCAGGGGTGCCATGCAACAGAATGGCAGGAAGAACGTCACTGATGCCGCTGTTTGCAAAGACTTTTATATCATGTTATACCATTATATCACAAACAGCAGCACAGAACCATTATCAGTCTATGCTCATTCTCTGGGCTGTCTCCAGCAAATGTGACTGGACTGTATAGAATGTATACTTCTGTACCTAAGGGTGCGCCAGCTCCTTAAGCGCAAGCACATAATTTGATGAGGTTGGGTCCCAAGAACCCTTAATTATAGTGCGGCGGTCGCCACACTAAAGCTAAGGTGTGCAACATGAGCCATTTGAAATCCTAAAATTCTATTGCTAATAACGTTTAGCTGTTTTCCAAACAGAAAGTTATTTTGTATGAAGATTTGTTAAAAAAAGATAACTATATTCACAAAGGACAAACTATTTGTTTTCTGCCTACTCCCACTCATTTTCCCCTAGAGAAATGCCCACATTTTACCAAGCCAAACCACAAAAACCGTTGGAGGGAATAGGACCAAATAAGAAACAACTTGGGCATGAAGCGTTGTCTTAATTTCCGGAATTGGTTTGGGGTTAGCCCATCCAATAGTTTTAAAAATATTTAATGGGGAGGGGGTACTCTCTTAAAATATATAGCTAGATCTCCCACAGTGCATTGCAGCAGAGAGACTTTTCAGAAATGAAAAGCGGCTATTTTGTTTGTACTTGATGCAAGCAATTACCGTGGTAATACCAGGGGAATGTGAAAACAAAAAGTGAAAAAAATCTAGTTGGAGGAAGAAAAGCATGAAATTGCATCAGGCTAAAGGTGGGGAGTGGGAAAGAGGACACCATGTGAAGTGTGGAGAGTTGGGAGTGGTCTGGGGAGCCAATTACATTTTGGATGTTTTTTGCATTATATGGGGAACACCGGAGGAATTTCACAAAATTACCCCAGTAACAACGCAAGATGCGCTCGAAAACAAACAGAGAAAGGGAGTGATTGTAGAGGTCCAAAGAGGGAAAAATCAGCTGAGGTGGTTGGAGGGACCTAAGGAAAAGGAAGACGGCACATGGGGAGTGCACGACGGGACTTCGTAATTGCTGAGCATTTTTGCGGTAATAACCACGAGATTACCACAGTAATTATTGGGGGAATGGAAACTGAGGTAAAAAAATAAATGGGGGTATATCTGTTGTGATCCCATGTACTGAGCAGGGGGAAATGGGTCTTTGTGTCAGTAGCCCTGGCCAGTGGCAGCTGGTGAGTTTTTGAACTAGAGGGGAGTAGATGTTTGTGGCTAATATGTGTAAGCGACCGAGCGCAGTGAGGGACCCCAAACCACAGCCAATGTATGGGCGGGGTTCTCTCCAAAAAAAATATTTAAAATAATGCATTAAAATAGTGCTTTCTACAGCACTTTCTGTGAAAAATGTTGTCAAATCCACATGGTTTGCACTCAGTTGTGTAGGTTGCACATGAAAAAGAAAAAACAGTAGGTAGAAGCCAGCAACAGTGCACAGAACTATTTTCCAAAATATTTTCAACAGCATATGCCAGAATATAAAACATTTTAATGCTGGATGTGCCCATACATGTCCACACAGGTGGCATCAATATATGCCAGTATTACCATGTAAGGACTCCCAGACAGTAAAATATGACATGCTACACACGGAAAATATATCTAGACTGGTGATACCAACATAGGCCAGTGTACCATGCAATCACACTTTTGATTGCTTTTTCCCTTGATGCCAATACAAAAATGCATGACACACTAAGAATATATGGCAATAATGAAGCCACCAATGTAAGACAGCCTGACAATGTAATAACTTCATGTTTGCTTTATCCTTGATACAATGTAAAAATGTCATGACACAGTAAGACAGTATATGCGGATTAGCAATACTAATGTAGGCCAGTCTATCCAAGTAAGAAGTTGGTAATACCTCTACTAAAAAAAAAACACACTCGAACCAGCCACTCCCACAAACTACAGACCCATAATGACTGTACCATTTTTGCTAAAAATCTTGGACAAGGTCGCTTATGTACAAATACAAAAGCACCTGGAAGAACAGAACCTACTAGGGGCCAGACAATCAGGCTTCCGTCCCCAAGACGGAACCGAGACAGCCCTTATTGACCTTAAAACACAGATTGACATGCTCAGAGATAATGGCCAAGCTGCCTTACTCCTCCTCGACCTCTCTGCAGCATTTGACCTGGTCGACCACTCTGTCTTATGCACTCACTTACACACATCAGCTCACTTCTCCGCCAAGGCCATCACATGGATTAGGTCATTCCTTAATGACAGATCCATGAGGGTTTTCTCACCCGCAGATGCAGCAGACCCCATACCCATCACCTGCGGCGTACCTCAGGGTTCTTGTGTCTCCCCCGCTCTGTACAACATATTTACCAAGCCCCTTTTCGATGATCTGGATCATCTCGGTATCACCTACACTAACTACACAGATGATACCCAGATCCTCCTTCCGCTTTCTGGAGATTATGGGAAGGATTTGGCCTTTGTGAATAGGGTGTACATCATCATCCAGGCATGGATGGCCACACACGGACTATGCCTGAATGATGATAAAACTGACCTCATCACCTTGGGTACTTCGGCCAGTCTAAAGAAACTAAGCCTTGCCTATTCATCCTTCATGATCGATGGAAACGCTCAGGGTGGGACATGAAGTCAAAACTCTGGGCTTCTACCTGGATTCCAACTTCTCTCTCAATAGACAGGTAAACTCATTAGCCTCCTCTACGGCCAACACGTGCAAATTGATCAGTGCGGCCAAACCCTTTCTTTCTGACTTTAGCTGCTTAACCCTTGCCAGAGCCCTTATATAGTCCCGTCTGGACTACTGCAACGCTCTCTATCTTGGGTCTTCAAAAGCTACCACGAGCAAATTACAAATTTGCCAGAACAATGCTCTTAGAGCGGCTCTGGGCATCTCCAGAAGAGACCATATCACAGTATACAGCCAACAGAACAATTGGCTCCCCATTAAGGACAAAATCCTCCTAAAAACTGCGTCACTTACCCACAAGTCCCTCAATAATGCGGCTCCTACTTACCTTATCGACAGATTTCACCGACAGACGTCTCTGAGACCAACTAGAACAGCATATAGAGACTGCCTTTCTGTCCCCAACTACAAACGCTCTACCATAGGAGGCAACAACTACTCTCAGAATGGACCTACCTTACCATAACTTCCGAGTTAAAACTATTTCTTGGCTGAAGACGCAAGCGCTCTAACACCCGAGTCCC
This sequence comes from Ambystoma mexicanum, assembly GCF_040938575.1. Classification (NCBI taxonomy): domain Eukaryota; kingdom Metazoa; phylum Chordata; class Amphibia; order Caudata; family Ambystomatidae; genus Ambystoma; species Ambystoma mexicanum. The sequence goes on from NC_090927.1 coordinate 592,769,494, forward strand.
TATGTCTTGCATATCCTTGGTCATCTGTACATAATGTATTCACTTGTGTTAATCTGTATATTTGTAGATATTCTTGCCATTTTACTGTGTTCTTGTGTATGTACATACTATTATTAATGCAACTAAGCTTCGCAAATCCTTGTAACTGCTGCGCCTTGTTTCCTTAGGGAATTCTGGCGCATTACAAATAATAAACAAACAAACAAACAAACAAACAGACACTTATGTTTGCTTTACCGCTGATGAACGATGCGCACACAGCAAGGCATGGCAAAAGTTGGACATGTGACGTTTAAGAGCTAATAGATGGAAGGTCTAGCAAGGTGCAGCTGTTGTGTTCAATCCCAGCTAGGTTTGAGCTACTGGGTGTGTCCCAGATACGTTTGAGCTACTGGGGTGCTTCCCAAATAGGTTTGCACTACTGTCATTCTGTATGATTGTGCAGTCACATGCTGTAACAGTGTGTGCCTGAGAGAACAGAACACACTTGTGCTACCCATTCTACATGTATTCTCTGTGTCTGATTTAAGAGTGGCCAGTGCATTTTTGCTGTGAGGGGCATGACCCCTGCTTGATGACAATGGTTACAAAGAGAAGTCTGGAGATCAGCTTTGTGAAATCCTCAACCTTCACAAGCCCAGCTACCACAAAAACATGTACATCCCACAGCAAGAAATAATGAGCTCCTTGGACCCTTCCCCTCCCCCCACACACACATTTAGCAGTCTATCTAGTTGCCAGACAAACGTATACAGGTCTCCACATTCACCTTTGCACATGTATTATTTTGGCAGGCTGCAACCAGCAAGTGTTATGGGGGAAAGGGGAGGTTGTGAAGCAAGTGTCTGCGGCTCCAGGTTCTTGGTAAGACAGTGGTGGTATTTTGTGGGATGCCAGTCTAAGCAAACCCACTCAGGATGTAGCGGCTCTCACATCAGCAGTTTGTGGCAAGAAAAAGGAAATACTCATGATGCACACATCTTTACATTTTGTGATATTTATTTTTAATTAAAATGTTAGACATCTACTAAGCATGCAGCATGCCATTGTGTGTTCACCTCAGGTTTGAAAAGAAAGGAAAAACAAATGCTGCATCCTAATTGAGCCTTGAATCCACAGGCATGAGCAGTAGTGTAGGAGTGAGTGAGGACACAGCTTTCTCTACCCCACGCTCTTGATTCACTCTTGATTCAAGCATCCAAGCGGATCAATGACTCGGAGGAGGGAACCAGCAAAGGGAATTCAAGATCCTCTCAAAAAAGAGAACGTCTGACGGGTTGTTCTGAATTGTTTGCATGTCTGAACAGAAATGCCCTTATGTGACCATAGTTAAGTAACAACACTGTTTTTGTTGGTGCAACGTCAGCTGTAATTTAAGAGACAGCAGGCATTGCTGTCAGTACACAATTTATCGTTGAGACTCATACAGGTGAAAGTGATAATCCCCTTTTACCAGCCAGTCTTGTTGGAGCTCTGAGCCCTGTTTGAACTCTGATCCCCGATTGATACCTTCACTGCCCTCACGTGTGTGTGTGTCTCCTTAAGAGCCTAGGCACGTGTCGATTTCCTCTGTGCGCTATACAAGTTTGACACAATAATCCATGTCAAAGCAACTTTCCAAATATACTTGGATCAGTGAAAGTGAATACAGAGAGTAATCCAAGGCACTGGCCCAGTGAAGCATGCATTGCAGAATTGTAATGCATCCGTGTCATGATGCATCTGGGACTCTAGCTACACTGAGAATATCAACTGTAATTGTTTCCAGTTTTAGGCAGCTTCATCCAAACTACATAATGTGGAGGCAGCTAGTTTCATATCAATCAAAAATAATCAGCTGCACCAAAAGCACGAAGAACAAGTATAGTAATATATATAGCGCTTTATAATATTTATAGCGCTTTAGAGTATATAGCGCTTCATTAAATGTGATGGCATTTTGTTGCCAGCAATAATGTGACACACACATACAGCCATTTTTATGTTGCCAGTATAACATGTGAATAGGTTGCAGGTTGCATGCAAGGTACAGGATTCATAATGCAGCAAAAGCTCAATGTGAAACTGCAAAGATTAAAAGTGCACAATTTTTTTTCCTCTGGAATACCTCATGCACAGAAGACTACATTATTCATATAACTGACTGACTTAATTAACAATTGCTAATCACTAATGCTAACTCCTTAACATTATAATGTAATCCCATGCACAAAACGAGGTGAAAATGCATATTTTGAAATTCGTTTTTCAAATGTGTACTGGTATTTTTCTTTCTCTTTCTGTGTTTGCAGAAAGCAGAAAGTATACGCGAAAGGAAATAATAATTGAAACAGTTGCTCAGTGAGCCAAGATCCCATTGTGTAAAAGTGAACGTTGATGCTGCCTTTTAACCTGATTGGAGGAAAATGTCTGCAGATATATCACGTAGGCAAAGTGGGTAGGTTCAGAGCTCTGCTAATGGGAAAACTGACAGAGAGGAGTTAGTTTGTGTTGGCTGAGCTCCGAAGACAGAAGTTCTTGGTGTCACTAAGCACTGCCTTGGAAGTTTCGCCGTGCATCCCAGACACCAGGATTACAGGGAAGGCTCATGCTGGCTGGGCCTGTTCTTCTGAGGGGAGCAAGGACAAGGTTGTGTGGAAGAGAGCCACTGGTAAGCAGACAGAGTTTAAATGAGGTCACTGGGCCTCATTACAACTCAGGCGGTAAGGGGTTTACGGCAGCGTTAACATCGCCGACCCTTACCGCCTGATTACGAGGTCCCCTAGCGCCATGGTGCTTTTAACACCTGCTTTTAGCAGGTGTTAAAATCCATGGCGCTAAGGGACCATGGAGTTAATTACGCCACCGTAATTTACGGTGGCGTAATTAACGCCTTCCCCACTCCCATTATGCCCTATGGGGCAAAAATGGGAATGGGGAAGGGTAAATGGGGATTGGGGACTTACCGCCCCGCCTAGGTCGGAATGGGGCAGTAAGTCCGCCAACCACCATGGCGTAAACGTAGTTTACGCCATGGTGGTAAAGTCACGGCCCAGGCGGTAACTTACCGCCTGGGTCGTAATGAGGCCCACTGTGTGCTGTTGTATGAAGGAGCGATCTAAAAATGTCATGTAGGCAGAGTAGAAAATAAAATCCCCTGCATTTTAATTTGTCATGTTCATAATGCTAAACAGTAATGCCTAGTTTTAAAAAGGCTTATTTGCTCTGTACCTGTTGTTTTTTTTTTCTCTCTTCCTCTTTTATTACAGATAATGGTGAAATGTACATGGTAAGATTTTTATAGTGAATTGTATTTGTTTGCAATACAACCAGTATATAAAAGCTGCTTGTTCAGAGTTTTTTATTGCATTGGGGATTGCGTATGTGGGCACAGGGGAGATTCATTTTCTTTGGTAGTACATTTGTCAATTTGCCCATACAGATAGAATAACAAACAGAATAAGCAGTGATAAAATAAGTGTGTGTGTGTGTGTCCCTTGCATGTTGTTTTGGGGATTCTGATATAATACATAGATTACTGGAGGTCTATGAGCCAGTAATGATGCCTTTGGGCGCATAGGTCACCTGTGTAGATAAACCCGTGATACCGGCCACAGGTGGCACTCTATATAAAAGTGTTGGGTCCCCTTGTGTGTATAGGTCCAAGGCTCTCTAGTGATCACTAGGAGGTATTCTAATAGAAAGGAAGGTTTTGTTTATGATGGGGTTATAATGTAGGGAAGGAAACTATGCTCACCACTAAATGACCTATCACCACAAAATACCACCAGTAGTGCATATTACTAGATTCGCCAATATAATATAACAAGGTATGGTCACTAGAATGATATGAGGCCAAACCCAATCTAAATGCAAGGATAAGTTATTACGAAACTACCACTCATCTTTTGGCGGTAGGAAAATACCGCCAGACCCCACATTTACACAAAATATCCTACATACGTAGTGGTTGGCCGGGAACGTGGCTATAGAGCTCCTACTGGGCGTGGCAAGTGTGTCTCACACTACCATATGTGCATTAGAGGGAACCCATTTCATGATAGCAGTGTGACACTAAGGGGGTAATTCATAGAATCCAGCGCACAAGTGGCGCACGCGGCTGACGCACAGTGTGCGCGTGTGAATCCCTGCGCCAGCCGCGTGCGCTAAAATCCAATTCCGCGCACAGCGTATTCATGGATTGCAGCCACCAAAACCAGCCGTGGCGCACAGTGGTGCAGCGACCCTGCAGCAGCGCCAGTTACGCCCCCAAGAACGCCTCTCGCGCAGGGAAAAGCCATCAATATACCCAATCCAGCGCAAAGGGCTGCGCTAACCCTGTACCAGCACAGCAAGCGGGCTACGTGTATCACTGGGGTGCGTGGGAAGTACCTCACACGATTCCATCAGGGTACGTGTATTTCGGGGTGCGCGTGAAGTTCCACATGCGATATCAGCAGGGTACGTGTATTTCAGGGTGCGCGTGAAGTTCCACACGCGATATCAGCAGGGTACGTGTATTTCAGGGTGCAGGGGAAGTTACACACGCGATTACAGCAGGGTACGTGTATTCCAGAGGTGCGCTGGAAGTTCCACATGCGATTCCATCAGGGTACGTGTATTTTAGAGGTGCGCGGGAATTTCCACACGCGTTTGGGCCCGTGCGAGCAGGGTACGCATATCTCAGGGGTGCGCGGGAAGTTCCACACGCGATTCCATCAGGGTACGTGTATTACGGGGTGCGGGGGAAGTCTCACACGCGAAATCAGCAGGGTACATGTATACCAGGGGTGCGCGGGAAGTTCCACACGCGATTCTATCAGGGTACGTGTATTTCGGGGTGCGCGTGAAGTTCCACACGCGACAACAGCAGGTTACGTGTATTTCAGGGTGCAGGGGAAGTTACACACGCGATTTCCGCAGGGTACGTGTATTTCAGGGGTGTGCGTGAAGTTCCACACGCGACAACAGCAGGTTACGTGTATTTCAGGGTGCAGGGGAAGTTACACACGCGATATCAGCAGGGTACGTGTATTTCAGGGTGCAGGGGAAGTTACACACGTGATTACAGCAGGGTACGTGTATTCCAGGGGTGTGCGGGAAGTTCCACACGCGATTCCATCAGGGTACGTGTATTTCAGGGTGCAGGGGAAGTTACACACGCGATTTCCGCATGGTACGTGTATTTCAGGGGTGCGCGTGAAGTTCCACACGCGATATCAGCAGGGTACGTGTATTTCAAGGTGCAGGGGAACTTACACACGCGATTACAGCAGGGTACGTGTATTCCAGGTGTGCGCGGGAAGTTCCACACGCGATTCCATCAGGGTACGTGTATTTCAGGGGTGCGAGGGAATTTCCACACGCGATTGGGCCCGTGCGAGCAGGATACACGTATCTCAGGGGTGCGCGGGAAGTTCCACACGCGATTCCATCAGGGTACGTGTATTTCGGGGTGCGCGTGAAGTTCCACACGCGACAACAGCAGGGTACGTGTATTTCAAGGCGCAGGGGAAGTTACACACGCGATTTACGCAGGGTACGTGTATTTCAGGGGTGCGCGTGAAGTTCCACACGCAATATCAGCAGGGTACGTGTATTTCAGGGTGCAGGGGAAGTTACACACGCGATTCCATCAGGGTACGTGTATTGCAGGGGTGCGCGGGGAGCACACACGTGAATTGCACGTGTGGGTCCTCCCAGGTGTTCCCTCTACACCCTCCACGGCCCCTGCAGGTGGCTCACACCACAGGGGCCTACCCTGCACATGTCCTGCAGGCACCCCATCCACCATGGCCATGCCCCCCAGGGAACCCACATGTCAACTTGCACTACTGCCCACCAACGCATGTCCCCCTGCACCCCCAGCCACCAGGGGCACCCTCCACAGGCCCCCACCCATGTCTCCCAGCACCCCCACCCCCCAGCGGTGCAGGGGCACCCACCACCAGGCCCCCACCCATGTCTCCCACCACCCCCACCCCCAGCCACCAGGGGCAGCCTCCACCAGGCCCCCACCCATGTCTCCCAGCACCCCCACCCCCAGCCACCAGGGGCAGCCTCCACCAGGCCCCCGCCCATGTCTCCCAGCACCCCCACCCCCCAGCCACAAGGGGCAGCCTCCACCAGGCCCCCACCCATGTCTCCCAGCACCCCCACCCCCCAGCACTGTGGGGCACCTGCCAGCAGGCCCCCACCCATGTCCAACTCATGTTCCCCACCCCCCCACCCCCCAGCACTGTGGGGCACCTGCCAGCAGGCCCCCACCCATGACTCCCAGCACCCCCACCCCCCAGCCACCAGGGGCAGCCTCCACCAGGCCCCCACCCATGTCTCCCAGCACCCCCACCCCCCAGCACTGTGGGGCACCTGCCAGCAGGCCCCCACCCATGTCCAACTCATGTTCCCCACCCCCCCACCCCCCAGCACTTTGGGGCACCTGCCAGCAGGCCCCCACCCATGTCTCCCAGCACACCCACCCCCCAGCACTGTGGGGCACCTGCCAGCAGGCCCCCACCCATGTCCAACTCATGTTCCCCACCCCCCACCCCCCAGCACTGTGGGGCACCTGCCAGCAGGCCCCCACCCATGTCCAACTCATGTTCCCCACCCCCCCCTACCCCCCAGCACTGTGGGGCACCTGCCACCAGGCCCCCACCCCTGTCTCCCACCACCCCCACCCCCCAGCAGTGCAGGGGCACCCACCACCAGGCCCCCACCCATGTCTCCCACCACCCCCACCCCCCCAGTCACCAGGGACAGCCTCCACCAGGCCCCCACCCATGTCTCCCAGCACCCCCACCCCCCAGCAGTGCAGGGGCACCTGCCAGCAGGCCCCCACCCATGTCCAACTCATGTTCCCCACCACCACCACCCCCCAGCACTGTGGGGCACCTGCCACCATGCCCCCACTCATGTCTCCCACCCCCCCGACCCCCCAGCACTGTGGGGCACCCTCCACCAGGCCAGGCCCCCACCCATGTCTCCCACCACCCCCACCCCCCAGCAGTGCAGGGGCAGCCTCCACCAGGCCCCCACTCATGTCCCCCTGCACCCAGGTCCTCACAATCCCCAATCATGTGCGTTATGGTCAGCCTCCACAGACAAAAGGCCCTACCAAATAACCCATTCACCCACATGGAAATGGAAATTACATGTTACACCCCCAATGTTCATAAAGCAAATGAACCCATGTCCGTCACACACAATGGTTGCAAATGAATGGGAAAACATCCAACATGACATGCATGAAACCAATGAGATGATACCACACAGTGAAGTATGAAAACAAAATTGTATTAAAAAAAATTGAATGCAAATGAAATGAAACAAACTACAATGGCAATGAAAAAAAGATAAGCTGCATGTCCGTCCAAAAAAATCAAAACCACAAATCCAAATCCCAAAAAATGTTGTTTAAAGTCACATTAAAAATAAAATCAATCCGAGAGATAAAAATAAATGCAAAGACCATTGCTCCATGGAGAATAAATCAAAAATAAAAAAATAAAACAATCCAATGAAGAACTATGTACAAAACATCCAAGGGTCCATGAGCCCAACTGAACAAAGGAAACCTACAAAAAACCCTAACTAAAATGCAACTATATACAAAAAGTGGAGCTGTGTCCGTCGACTCCAAATCATAAGAAGAAACAAATGAAACCTAAAACTAAAGAACTATATACAAAGGCGGCGGGCAAGTCCAGCGGCTCACTCCGTGGTGTTCCGGGCCAGGGCATCATCAAACTCCTCGTCTATGTCCCGGAGGCGGTCCTGTTCCATGGCCCCGAGGGTCCGCAGGGACGACCCCATCTGCTCCTCCAACCCCCTGCGGATTGCCTCGAGGCACTCGGCCCGCCTCAGGGCCCTCCGCATGGAGTTCTCCGCCCTGACCATCCTGAGCCGCGCCTCTTCCGCCCGCCGCCGCTCCGCACCTATCTGCTGGCCCAACCGCAGCCACACGGAAGACACTTCCTGTCCTGGGTCCTCCTGCCCTCCGGCCGATGCCTGCCCCTCCGATGTTGATGGCCCCGAGCCATGATGCCTCCCACGTTGACTCTGCTGCTGCCTCCGACGCAACTGCCTCTGCCAGCACGACGGCATCCAGGCTGATGGAATCCACCGACGCCGTCATGCACGTGCCCTGCCTGATGATGCCGGCACATCCTCCATCTGCCGGGGTACAGTTGCTGTGGTGTCCACCCCTGCTGGACCTCCGACTCCCGACTGTGGCAGGGATGGGATCCCCACCGAGCTGGCTGCATTGGTCAGGGCAGGTCAACAGGGGGCCCTGGTGTCATCTGGGCTGGAAGACGGCAAGGAGAAAGACTGGCGTATAGTCTCCACAGAGGAGGAGAGGGCCGCCAGATTGGCCGACACATGCAGGAAACCCCCGAACATGGACGATCCCAATTGGGCCACATCGGCACGGTGCTCTTCGTGATGACGTGCGTGCTCCTCCTGGGAAGCACGCACGGCATCACGAATCACAGCCGTGTGCATCGCGACCCCAATCAGGACCTTCTCCATACGGCCAGGGGTCCCCTCGTCCGCAGGTGGAGGGGAGTCAGATGACATGGACATCCCCTCTACCTGCGGACGGGCCTGGGACGGGGCATCCCTGCTGGTGCATGGTGGTGCACCCACAGGGTCAGGGACAACGACATGCACAGGCCCCTCCACGGGGACCTGTGCTGCCTCCTGCCCCTGCCCCTGGACTGCACCACTTGCACCAGCAGGGATGCCCCCACCAGGCCCCATGTGCGCCTCAGTGGCGGCCTCCTCCTCCTCTGTGGAAACCACCAACCTGGATGGCTCCTCACCGTCTTCCGCCGTAGCAGGCCCCTGTGGGGGCTCACCCACCCCTTCCGCTGCAGCCGTGGGGGCATCCCCGCCGCCTTGCTCCACAGCGCCGTCTCCGCCCTCTTCTTCACTAGCCGCTGCGTAGAGGGAGACATAGAACACAAGCATCAGGGTACTGTACAATGGTCCCCTAGACAGGAAGCAATAGCAGATGAGTGCCACTGTCAAAGTACACTTCCATCATGTCCCTCCACAACACATGTGTCAGTCCAGGCAAAACACACACAGTGACAGTCATGGTGCATGCCATGGACATTTCCATACATGTCCAATGGACTCTCGAAACATACAATGTAATGGAACTCACATGCATCATGGGTCATGCCTATCACATGCACACACTTCACCTCAGTCACATCCATCTGGCCCCGTACACCCCAATCACAGTGGATACAAGGATGACTAGGCTGCATCAGTGAATCTGTACATTGTCACAGACATGTGTCATGCATCCATGGCATTCACAAGTCACAGACACGCAGGTCAGGCACACAGACATGCATACCATATATGTACCTGGCATCAGCACCCATCCCTCACCCCCACCCATGTCCAGGAACAGAGACTGCCATGCTCTCATGTGTACAATCTGCATAGGGCTCCCCATGTCGCATTTAAACACATGCAACAACCGTGTGGTTCACACATTACTGGTCGCACATGCATTACCATGATGTCCCTGCACACATACATGCGTACATGGCCTATGTCACACATACAGGCAAGTATCAGACAACCAGCACACTGCAACATGCCCTGTCTCACACAGCAATGCTTGGCCACTTACCGCTCAACTCCCGACGGGTCTCCCTCTCAAGGACCTGGGCGTGGAGCGCTGGGTGTACGCGTTCCAGGACCCTCATCTGGATGAAACTCATGCGGCCCCGGCCCCCCTCCACGAGGCGCCGGGCCTTTATGAGGGTCCTGGACCTCAAGTCCTCCCAGCACTTCTTGACCTTCTGGATGGTGCGGGTTGCCACCCCCTCCGCGTTGATGGCAACCACACAGTCGGCCCAGATCCTCTCCCGTCCTTCCTTGTTGGCGCGGTACGATCCGAAGAGGGCATCATACTGCCCCAGGACTTGCTCCACCAGGACACCAACTTCGGTGGCAGTGAAGCTGGTGCCCCTCTGCCCCTCTGGCCGGGGGTTGCCACTGGTGCCAGATGTTGATGTGCCCGACATGGCAACCCCAGGGGCAGGAGTGGGTCGGCAAGTGGGTCCTGGGACTGGGCTGTGGAGCGATGTTATCCGAGTCGGGAGTCTTCTGTTCCAGCAGGGGTGGACACAGCAACTGGACCCCTGCAGATGGCTGATGTGCAGGCACCAAATGGCAGGGCACAGTGGCAGCAGGCAGGCAGGCAGGCAGCAGCAGATGGCACGTGGGAGGCTGCTCGGGGCACTGGGGGGCAGTAATTCGGCCTTCTGGGCAGGAGCGTGGTCTTCCGTTTGTTTTCGCGTGGCCAGCTTGATACGGAGTGATTTGGCACGTGAAATTCCTGCACGTTAGCGTGATATTCGAGGAAAGGCCCTTAGAACGTAAGCGCGTCAGCACGCGTACGCGATTTCATTGGACCAAAGGCCCTTACAGCGTAAGCGCGTCTGTGACGTTTCACGCATGGGCGTTGCCCTGGCAGGGCTTGGAGATCCCGCGTGCCTTTGAACTGCTCTGTACGTGCTTTTCGTGCGGTGCGTGTGTTTTCCATCCGTTGGGGTTCACACGCTATTACTTCACAGCAGGTGTTGGCTACGCGTTCTTCTACACGCAAGGCAGACGGTGAGTGGTACCCCGCTCCCCCAGGCCCGATCGCGTGAAAAAGTTCACGCGAACCCCTGAAATACACGTAGCCCGCTCCCCCAGGCCCGATCGCGTGAAGAAGTTCACGCGAACCCCTGAAACACACGTAGCCTGCTCGCACAGGCCCAATTTCTGTATGTTGCCACTTTTGTAATGCGCAGGGATGCTACCGCCTGCCTTGGTGTGGCGGACGTGTTTCGGCTTGTGCGTGTCTTTGGCTGTGCGTGGCTTTGCCCTATTCGATTCCATGAATACGTGTGGTTCGAGTGCGTGTGGGCGTTCCGTCTGCTTCCCTGCAGTACATCCCTAGTTACGCCCTTATTTTCGCACGTTGTTCCCCATTCCGCGCGTTACGCCCCGTGTCCCGCCCACTTTCTGGTGTATGCGCCGAGGTTGTGCGCTTTCACTGTGTGCGTCGCGCACGCCTTTCGAGATGTTGCAGTGACTTGTGCGCTATGCACGGGTTTGGCGCACATCCCGGGGTGTACACGCGCAGGGACTTCCATGTTTTTTTCCGCTTGTGCCTGCTTGCACCTGCTTGTGCCTGCTTGTGCCTGCTTGCACGAAGATTTTCGGCGCACGTTTGTTCCATGAATCGGCCCCTTAAAGTAAATTTTAGAATGTGTCTCAAATGGAGGCCACATTCCCAGAGCTAGACAACATTTTTGTAGAATGCAGTATAATTCTGGTCTGCCTTTTGAGACTACTAAATGCATCTGATGAACATGCAGAGAAAGATTGCCTGTACGGCTATGTGCCAAGACATGGTTTATCCTAAATAGATCCCTGTGAATGCAAGAAACTGATGCCAAGCTGATTAGCAGGTTAAAAGCTGATCTGGATGGAGCAAGTGAAAAAGAAGAAATGTTAAGAGCAGAAGTGGAGGTATGTCAAAAGGACATGCATTCAAAATTTAGAGATCTCGACACTCAATTATCTCAAAGCAAGAAGCATTTTGAGGATAGTAAACAAGAATTGAAACACTTGAATGTGCTGGTAGATCATATTAGACAAGATAAAGATGAGGTTGTTTTGGAAATGCAGGTTTTGCAAAAAGAACATTTTGAGAAAGAAAGTGATTTCCAAAATGCTGAACAGGAAATGGTTAAAATGTTTCAAGAAAGAGACAAGAGAAACAAAGAATTCAATGAATGGCAAATGCAAATGGGCGATATGCAGGAGGTAATTAATAAGATGAGTGATGAAAACAACTATTTGCACAAGGAGGCAGCTAGGCTCCTTAAAAAGTGCAAGGATTTGGAACAGCAAATATGCATTTACAGGTCCCAGGATAGACGGCAGGGCACCACATTCAATGGAGTTTAGGTGAATCCTATTTCTACACAGAGAGCTAGTGCCCCAGTGACTCGGCCGGTGACTGAACTTGGTTGCAGCGCCCTTGGGGGATTTGATACACCCATTGGGGGCCGCCACCAATCCCATACACCTGAAACCAGGGTTGAATCACAAAGTAGTTCAATTGTTTGCATAGCAACGAGTAGCCCTGTAAAAATAATGAAATCAATCAAAGCTTTGATCAAACCATTTAAAAAAGGAGGGGAGTGCTGTATAGAGGACCACTTAGAAGTGGTGCATGATATATTTAAAGCCCTCCAGATACCGAAGGTACAATACAGGCAATTCTTTCACTTAACTCTAGATGCTCCCACAGCCAGTATCATTAGAGGGTTAAATGAACAGCAGGACATGACATGTGCAGAGTTTGAAAAATAGATTAGCCCTCATTTCTCTCCTTTCCAATCATTGCTAGAGGCAAAAAGGGTTGCATACACAATTACGGCTGGGCCTAACACGTCACCTCACCAGATTTTGCAAGATTTAAAAAGAGCTTTTTCTCACTTTGATGCATCTTTTGACCCCAGTTCCAATGAGTTTAAAAATGCATACTTCTATGGGCTATAGAAAGACATCATATCACAATTAGTCCATGAATTTGACCGTGACAAGTCCCTTGAATGGATTGTACACCAAAGTACAAAACTATGTGAAGTACTCTATTGTCCGGGTAGAGAAAATGATAAAATGAAAGACACTAGACCAAAATCTAAAGAACCCTCAGCAACAGTGATGGAGATCAGGTCAGCCAAAATGTCCTTTGAGTCTGCTCAAAGTCCAGGTAAAAATGATTTGGCACCTGAACAAAGGGGTAATCAACAGAGAACGACAATCCCTGCACCAATGTTTCAATCACATGACCCTAGTAATAGGGAGAGCTACATTAGTCCTAGGTACTTAGGAGATGGGCCCCAGGCAGGATATTGGCCTGATATGTCAGGTATGAACAATAATCAGAGACAAAGTCAGGATCAAAGAAATAATGGTCCCTACCAGACATTGGGGACACAGAGCAGATTTGACCCCCAACACCATGATATATGGTAATCAGGATTTTACTGAAAATGGGAATCAACCTAGGGGTCAATACCCACAAAATGAGAGACAGGACATGAAGCAGAATATGAATTATGCTCCACGCAAATAGAATGAATCGCCACCACCAGGGGACTACAACCAAAGGATGGGTGCACCCCGCTCCCCTCCACATATGAATCAAGAATTCAGAAGCAATCCCAACAGAAATCATTCTCCTGAGAGATATCAGAATAGATTCAATCAGGGGGAAAATAACCAATGTCTACTTAGGCCACAGAGAGAGGATTCTAGAGAAATGGAAAGATTCCAGCGTCTCGAGGCCCAAGTGCAAATGTTGGCTGAGCAAATAGGAAAGCCCTGTACAGTACAAAACAGTCATCAAAGGAGGGGGCAGAAGGCCACAGCAATGACCGGGTGGTTTCTGACAAGTGACTAACTCGTAATGATACCTGCAATGCTAAGAAAACAGATTGCCCTGATTTGATTTTGCATAATGACTCTGAGATGCCTAATGATTTAAAAATGAAAGTACCGGCAAATGAACATATGACAGAAAGTGCAAATACATCTAAAGAAGAAGTTTGGTTTAATCTGGAGCTAAATCAAACAGTAGAAATGTGCACAAATGAAAAAGGAAAACGTGAGATTCCAAAAGAATAAAGGGACAGATTTAAGAAAGACAACTCATGCATGGGGAATACAAGCGAGCAGGGAGTAAGTGGGAATGCTAGAACCCCTTCCGTGGACAATCAAAACACTATCAGAACACAGGCAGAAAGAATAAATATTCCAAAGGAGGGTACAGATCAATCACCTGAAGAGTTCTTTGAGCCACAGATTTTTAAAGAAGTTAAACAACTGGTACCATACCAAATAGCCACAAATGCACAGAATTAGAAAATGGCAAATTACCAAGTGATGTTCTTACACATGTTCAGTTGGAGGATTGTAGTGTGACCTCTGATGATCCATGGATGGATGGGCGAACAGTGGCCACACTCCAAAAGACCTCTGAATATGGGGAAATGAATAAAGTCTCTCACACAGAAATGGACAGAAAGGAGGAAACATGTCTTTCCATTTACCAATGTGCTTAGCCAGAAGTGAAAAAGGCCTGAGAAAGGTGAGTCCTGAAATCAGTAAGAATTCACACTTTTTATGTGTATTACAGGAAGTTGAAGACAGGTATTATGCTCCCATCACTGTGGAAGCGATATGCAATACATTTGCAATGATTGACACCGGCGCACAGGCCACAATTATGTCCAAAGAATTGGTAAAAAGTATCAATGAAGGGAGATCCCCACAGAATCAGATCACAGTGAGGCAAAGTGAAGGTCCAGTGCATAATTTTAACGGTGAGGAGGTGCCTATTATAGGTGTTACCGAAGTTGACATAAAGATAGGAAAACACAGAGTGAAACAGGAGGTATTGTTCACATCTATTTGGGAAATTCCATTTCTGATGGGGACAGATTGCCTGGAACGATTGTCTCCTCTCATAGATGGGATGAATGGAGTACTGTGGTCCTTAACCAAAAAACCATTGAGACCTAAGAAAATAAAATCACAAAACATCAGTATAAATGAATGCCACACCATTGCCAAAACGAATGATGCAGTGGAGGTATACCTCCTGAATAGCTGTGTACCTAGCGTTACTGTCATTTTGATGTGTCAAGATAAAATTCAAAGTGGAAAGGAAAAACAATCTGTGCAGATTTATTTAGACCCTAGGAAAAAATGGCAAACTGAAATAGATGAACACACATTGCGCTTCTATTTAAAAGAGAAGAAATACAAACAGAATACTACTTCTAAAAGAGACACAGAGAAACACATTACCAATCCTGCTTAAATACAGATATAAGATGAGCAACCATGGGTTCACATTGGTATAAATGACCATTCTAAAGTGATAAAAGCCACCTTAGCGCTTGAACAGGAAAGGAGCTTTATTAATGAGAAGTTACTGCAGAAAATAATGGAGACGGAGGAGGTCCCAAAATTTAGAAATAAAAACCAATATGTCTCTGGTTTGGACAGTCCAAACTTTGAAAACCGAATTGCAGGCAGATGCATGCTTAAGATTAATATTGGCAGAAAACAATTTACCATACTGTGTGGATAGTGAGTGGAACACAAAATGACTTTTACATGGGTAATTATATCATGCGCGGAATTTGTATGGTGTTAGATTTCCTTAATCAAAAAAGATGGTCACGGCTAGGTGGGCCTGCACCTGAATTTGAAGACAAAAGATAGACTTATCATTGCGCAAAGCTGGTCCCATATGCAATTGAATTACAGATGAGGAAGAATACTACTATTCCTGCATTCACCAAGCAGGTTGCAATAACGCTAAAGTGCAAGAATGGACAACAAATGAAAGATTCTGATGCATTTGTGTGCTTAAATGAGTCCATGAAGCAACAAGGCCTGGATTATGACTACACCCCATTGATAGATGTTGGTGAAGGATCTGTCAAGATTATGGTGAATAATAAAGGACATCAGTATATTCATTTAGAGAAAAATTCTTCATTAGGAATGGCCATACAAAAATCACATTATACTGCAGATTTCAATAACATGGTAATTGGAAATATCCCTGACACGTATGTAGATGCAGGGGGTGTATTGCCAGAATATCTGGATTCTCAGGCTAAAGGGATCTTTAAAATTCAATCTGTGAACCCTTATGATTCAAATGAGACAGTGTGCTGTCATCAAGAGAATTATATAGTATTTGACTTAAATAAAAATGAAACAGAAAATCAGCACATTGAAGTGGAAGCTGATATGCCAAAATGTTTAATAAAAGTGGCAGCTTTACAGAGAGGCACAGCCACACAGTTGGAAGAAATCACAGAGATTCCTCCACTGGAGGATTTCCCAGAATTCTCAAAAATGGTAGAGGAACAGATTTTGTTAGCAGATGCATGTGATAGCGATGAAGATCAAAATGAATTGAGAAAAATATTTATGGAATGTAAAGATGTCTTTGCTAAAGATGCATATAATTGCGGCCTAACTAATTTACATGTTGCCACATTTACGGAAGGGTGTAGTGGAAATCCAGTATTTGTGTGCCAGTACCGGTTACCACTGGCGTGTTTAGAGTCATTGGCAGAGATAATTAAAAACTTGGAGTCTCTGGGAATTATTAGGCCCATTCATAGCACATCCAACACTCCTATTTTGGGTGTGTTAAAGCCAAATAGTCAATGGAGTCTGTGTGCAGATTAGAGAGAATTAAACAAAAGAGTGCCAGTTTCCAGATGGCCACTGCCATTCATTGATCAAGACCTGGCTCAGGTGCATGGCTCAAAAGTATTTACCATGTTAGATCTCACATCTGGATATCGGTGTGTGCCATTGGCAGGGGATATTCAGAATTTGTCATCATTTTCATTTGATAAGACCCAATACGCATGGGATAGAACACCATTCGGGTATGTCAATAGTGGTAGTGAGTTTGGTATATTTTTGAGAAAGGCTATGCCTGATGCAGCGGAAAGAGGAACTTTAGTTTGTGTGGATGATATCCTGATAAAAAATGAAAGTTTAAAAAGCCATTTTGATGATATTAGACATATTATTGGCCAATTGGAAAAGGCGGGTGCCAAAGTATCTTTACAGAAAGCACAATGGTGCAAGAAAAACATATATTTTGAAAGTCATGAAGTGACTGAACCTGGACTAAACCCACAAAAGAAAAAGATGGAGGCCATACAGAAATTAAAAGACCCTAGAAGTGTGAAAGGTTTAAAAAGTTTATTAGGAATGACGGGATATAACAGGAAAATTATTGAAAATTATGCTGAAATTACTCAACCATTGACTAAACTACTGAAGCTGAATAAATCCTGGAAATGGGAAAAAGAGCAATCTGAGGCAGTGGCTAAAGTAAAAGGAATGTTTTATAAAGGCACCATGTTTATCATACCCCATATAGAATAGGGATTTCTTTATAGAAATAGGTTTCTCTGAACATTGTATGTCAGCAGTGTTATCTCAAAGACATGATTTGAATCATAAAACCGTTGCGTATGCAAGTAAGGCATTTTCTCAAGTTGAAATTAAATTCAGTAAATGTGAAAAGGCCCTTTTGACTGCCGTGTGGGCGTTACAGCATTTCGCCCCATTGTTCAGGGAGAAAAGGTAATCATTGAAACAAATCATCAGCCATTGCAATTTTTAGAGAGTAAAAGGATTAGGTCAGGCAACCTAGCACTGTCCAGAATTACGTCATGGACCTTGGCATTGAAAAGCTTTCCTTTAGAAGTGAGATATGGACAAAATAAAAAGAGCCCAGTTGCTCAAGGATTGGCAGACTTACATTACTGTGCAGCTGAACATGTATCAAATGAAGTAGAGGTGGAATCTAGTTTACAGGAGTTTGAACAATCACCACACAAAGCTTTTGATGAAAAGACATGCAGGGATTTGCCAACTGTAAATGTTGACGGTTGTGCCTTTCACATTGAAAATGACAGTAATAAATAATTGGTATCAGGAATAGGAAATGTCTGGTTGAAATGTGAAGACATTCCCAATATAGGGATGAGAATTGGGGCTAGGCGCAGTCAGGTAGCGGAATTGGCAGCCATTTATAAAGCAATTACTACCGCAGTAATACATTTAGTGAAATTGTCCTGGTGACTGATTCTGATTATGCACAAAATAGCTTTGTAGACTATTTGCCTGGCTGGAAAGTAAGAGGCATGATTACCTACAATAAAAAGCCCATCAAACATGGAAAAATGATACAGGCTATAGACAAATTAGTGTCAGAGAATGATTTAACAATATACTGGAGGAAAATTTGTGGACATTTAAAAACTCCAGGAGAAGATAAGGAGGGAAATGATAAAGCAGATCATTTAGCCAAAATTGGGGCTGTGATGAGAGAGTTGCTACCTATTGAACACTTACTTGGTGAAATACAGATTGATGCAGTTACACGCGTCAAGGCTCCAAAAGAGGTATAACAGCCAGTAGTACAATGGAGGTATGATACATGAGATCAAGACCTGATTAAGGCACAAAAAATGATCCAATCTTGGGAATCTTTTATAATCATTTGATAGCCCTGAACAAAATCCTTTAACTGAAAATGATTGTGCGGGAAAAGAAGAGTTGAGGGTGCTATTAAAGAATAAAAAACAAATCAGACTACAGGACAGACTCATGATTAGGGAATCCATAACAAGACAAATACAGTGGGTGGTACCCCTTTCATTTAGAGGGCTAATGCTACACCATGCACATGATGCAATAACTGCAGGACACAGGGGTTTCACAAAAATCATTAGAGATACTGAAAGATTATGCTTACTGGCCATATATGTCCCAAAATGTGGAATTATATACTAGGGGATGTCTAGTATGTGCCCAATTTGAACCCGCTTCACCAATGCATAGAGCTACACTGATGAAAAGAGGGATAACCCTTCCATGGTCAGATTTGCAAATAGACTATGTAGGGCTTCTAAAAAGGTCGAGCAGGGGGAATCGTTATATTTTGAGTGCGGTTTGTTTGATGTCAAAATGGATAGAGTGTATTCCTGCACCAGATTGTAGTGCGCAAACATCAGCCACATTACTGGTAAATCATATATTTTCAAGGTTTGGGTTACCACAGAGACTAGCATGAGATAGAGGAAGTCATTTTACAAGCGCTTTAATGAGTAAGGTGTGGCAGATACTGGGGGTAAAAAGAAAACTGCATATTGCATACAGACCCGCCTCTTCTGGTGGTATCGAATGTTGCAACAGGTCTGTTGTGGATATATTAAAGAAGTTTGTAGCAGAGGGAGGTTCCAGCTGGGATTTATGTTTACCTCTGGTTTTGATGGCAATCAGATCAACTCCTGCCAAAGCAACAGGTATCAGCCCTCATGAGGTATTGACAGGTAGGAAAATGGTGTTGCCACAACATTTGTTATACAGGACACATGAACAGACACTTGTAAGCGCATCTACAGTTCATGAATATATGGAAGAGATGGGGAAGCATTTACAACATGTGTTTGCTTTTGTGCAGTGGAATTTGGAAAGGGCTGCTGACAGTGCAAAGTCATATTATGATAAAAAGACATCTGTGAAAGAGTATAGTTTAGGGGATCAGGTGTATAAATTTCATTTTGGAAAAGTAAACAGAAAAACTATAAATTGCTGGCGGCCTGGCAGGGGCTGTTTCAAATTATAGATAAGCTGTCTCCAGTGGTATATAAAATATTAAGAACAGAGGGTGAAACGGTAACAGAGCAATTTGTTCCTGTTAACCAAATTAAGCCCTGTCATCCCAACCATGAAGTCAGGAGGCTTGAGCAAGTAGAAACAGCTCAAGTGCCCTCAATACATGAAAGAAAAACACATAGTACCCTTCATAATATCCAATACCAGAGAAATAAAAATAGATGTAATTCTTGTTATGAAATAGATGTAAATAAAATACCATAGGTGGTAAACTTTGACAAAAGGGAGCTGACGCAGATGGTATTATATTATTACAAGGTTGAAATGTGTTCAATGTATAATGATGTTTTGTGTATATGTTTGTTTTCTCTTTAACATCTGCTTAATTTCAGAAACTAGAAGAAAAAGGGTGAAATGTTTTGGACTATATATTTTATTTTTGGTAAAAAGAGTGAAATTGGTATTGTGCTATGTACTTAACCTGTCTCTTTTCTATTTGATTTAGAACAATTAACGTATGTTTTGAGGCCGGAGGTCACAGGACTGGAGGACACAGGAAAGGAATTTGCAGGGAGAAATTCCAAAAAAGCCCCGGGCGGGGGCGGAGACCTAGCCTGTTAAATGGATGTCATTGATGATGGTGCCAGTGACATGGATGACAATATTGATGATTGTAGGGGATCTCAAAACTATGGAAGCAGAGGTTATCATTGAGCCTGGACCAGCATCTGGAATTGCGGTGGAAGAAGCACCTGGGTTCATCATGGAAAATAGAAGGATGATCTTTCAGAATGTATATGTATAGCCATGAATCCTGATAGTTTGTTGGAAAAACATTCTTAACAACACTGGGCTCATTACCGATCAGACTAAAGAGTGCTAGAATTGAGAAAACAGGATGCCAAGCAGTCAATAAGAAATATGTTGATGCAATTAGAAAAAACATTTGTGAATTCAGTGGATATAAAGAAAAGGAGGGGAAAAAGAGGAGCAGTAATGCTTGTGGACTCTGTGGTAATGTCTATTATTGGAGATATAATAGGTACTAAAATGTCTACAGACAATGCCATTTCAGTAGGGACACTGAGTACTAAAGCACAGCAGTTGAGTTATGATTTGGAAATGCTCCAAAAGACATTGGATGGAATTAGAGGTGGATTGGATGAACAAGTGAAGTTTATCAATGAAACTGCAGTAATACTAAATGAACAGGCTGAAATTGTACAGCATACTACTAAACTGATAATTAAGCATGACCGGATGTTGAATGAAATCCTGAATGTAATAAATCCTGTTGACAAATTACATGAGGGAAGTCCAAACTGGGATTTCCCAATTAGTTCGAGGACATATATCATTATATTTTGTTTCACAAGATATTGTTCATCAAATGATAGAACGGTTAACCAGAAGGTAGATTGATATGGTACAAGTGAAAATTGCATTTGAAATGGACAATGCAATGCCCCTATTTCTGAATTTGGAATTTGGAAAGATTAGAAATTGGGTTTTGTTGTGAATCCCATATATAGCTCCTCAACTTATTTATCAAACTAAATGGGTACATTACGTGGGATTTTGGCAAGAAGGAAAATATACAAAAATTAAAACTCCAGAGGTGGTGGCATTTCAGTCATGGGAGCCTGAGGTTTACTTGATCCCGAACCTGGAAACATGTATAAAATGTAAAGAACAAAATTACATGTGTCCAGGTAAACCATTTGTTCCTGATGCTACAGATGCTATTTGTGGTTTGAAATCTGATCCAGGTATATCAGGAGGATGTGAAGTAGTCATTAGCAATTTGGGTGGTGAGGAATTAGCACAAGCTAAAATGGTCAAAAATAATTGGTTGGTCAGCACCTGTATGAAAAACATAACGATCAAGCACTTAAATCATGGAACATTTGTTGTCAAGCAATTGAAATATAATGTATTTTACTTGCAGGTTCCAAATGATACAGTTGTTTAGATTGGGGGTTTAACGTTGTTCCATGTTACAAATGATATTTGGGAAAGCCAAGTGGAAAATATTGTGTGTTTTCAAAAGGATACATTCCCAATAGACCCGGAGTTCTTATTGAATCATAAAGAAACGCACACTATTAGAATGAATCTGAGAAAGAACAATATTACAGTTAGTAGCCTGGGTATAATGGAAGTGGAAATGTTTAATTAGGGAACCAGGGTGGAATGCACTATGTTGGGTTTGGCTGTTGTAGTCTTAGTGATGGAAGGATGGTTAATCATTTTGTCCATAAAAATGAAGATTTTGCTTATGATATTAGCAACAATATGGAATGAAAGATATCCCAATACGCATACATTTTAGAAAAACCACAAGTTGAGTTTCCCCCAATTGTGGATTTGAGTATTGAAAAATTGTCGGAAAAAGGAGGGGTATGTAGTAATACATATAGCGCTTTATAATATTTATAGTGCTTTAGAGTATATAGCGCTTAAATAAATGTGATGGCATTTTGTTGCCAGCAATAATGTGGCAAGCACATATAGCCATTTTTATGTTGCCAGTATAACATGTGAATAGGTTGCTGGTGGCATGCAAGATACAGGATTCATAATGCAGCAAAAGCTCAATGTAAAACTACAAAGAGTTAAAGTGCACCATTTTTTTTCTCTGGAATGCCTCATGCATAGAAGACTACAGTATTCATATAACTGACTGACTTAATTAACAATTACTAATCACTAATGCTAACTCCTTAACATTATAATGTAGTCTCATGTACAAAATGAGGTGAAAATACTTATTTTGAAATTTGTTTTTCAAATGTGCACTGGTATTTTTCTTTCTCTTTCTGTGTTTGCAGAAAGCAGAAAGTATGCATGAAAGGAAATAATAATTAAAACAGTTTCTCAGTGAGCAAAAATTCCATTGTGTAAAAGTGAAATGTGATGCTGCCTTTTAACCTGATTGGGAGAAAGTGTCTGCAGATATATCACGGAGGCAAAGTGGGTAGGTGCAGAGCTCTGCTAAGGGGAAAACTGACAGAGAGGAGTTAGTTTGTGTTGGCTGAGCTCTGAAGACAGAAGTTCTTGCTGTCACTAAGCACTGGCTTGGAAGTTTCGCCGTGCATCCCACACACCAAGATTACAGGGACGGTTCATGCTGGCTGGGCCTGTTCTTCTGAGGGGATCAAGGACAAGGTTGTGTGGGAGAGAGCCACACATGTTTCTGGTAAGCAGACAGAGTTTAAGTGAGGTCACTGTGTGCTGTTGTATGAAGGAGCAATCTAAAAATGTCATGTAGGCAGAGTAGCAAATAAAATCCCCTGCATTTTAATTTGTCATGTTCATAATGCTAAATAGTAATGCCTATTTTTAAAAAGGCTTATTTGCTCTGTACCTGTTGTTTTTTTTTTCTCTTCCTCTTTTATTACAGATAATGGTGAAATGTACATGGTAAGATTGTTATTGTGAATTGCATTTGTTTGCAATACAACCCATATATAAAAGAAGCTTGTTCAGAGTTTTTTTATTGCATTGGGGATTGCGTATGTGGGCACGGGGGAGATTCATTTTCTTTGATAGTACATTTGTCAATTTGCCCATACAGATAGAATAAAAAACAGAATAAGCAGTGATAAAATAAGTGTGTGTGTCCTCCGTGCATGTGGGTTGTGGGATTCTGATAAAATACATAGATTACTGGAGGTCTATGAGCCAGTAATGATGTCTACGGGCGCATAGGTCACTGATGTAGATGAACCTGTGATACTGGCCACAGGCTGTAGGTGGCACTCTATATAAAAGTATTGGGTCCCCTTGTGTGTATAGGTCCAAGGCCCTCTATATATCACTAGGAGGTATTCTAATAGAAAGGAAGGTTTTGTTTATGATGGGGTATAATGTAGGGAAGGAAACTATGCTCACCACTAAATGACCTATCACCACAAAATACCACCAGTAGTGCATATTACTAGATTCGCCAATATAATATAACAAGGTATGGTCACTAGAATGATATGAGGCCAAACCCAATCTAAATGCAAGGATAAGTTATTACGAAACTACCACTCATCTTTTGGCGGTAAGAAAATACTGCCAGACCCCACATTTACACAAAATATCCTACATACGTGGTGTGTTGGCCGGGAACGTGGCTATAGAGCTCCTACTGGGCATGGCAAGTGTGTCTCACACTACCATACGTGCATTAGAGGGAACCCATTTCATGATAGCAGTGTGACACTAAAAGTAAATTTTAGAATGTGTCTCAAATGGAGGCCACATTCCCAGAGCTAGTGCAATATCTGGAGGCAAAGCTAAAAGCATATGGGACATGGTCATCAAATAATGGCACAGAATGGCATGACCGCATATATGGTGAAGTACAGAAAGAACCATTAGACAACATTTTTGTAGAATGCAGTATAATTCTGGTCTGCCTTTTGAGACTACTAAATGCATCTGATAAACATGCAGAGAAAGATTGCCTGATACGGCTATGTGCCAAGACATGGTTTATCCTAAATAGATCCCTGTGAATGCAAGAAACTGATGCCAAGCTGATTAGCAGGTTAAAAGCTGATCTGGATGGAGCAAGTGAAAAAGAAGAAATGTTAAGAGCAGAAGTGGAGGTATGTCAAAAGGACATGCATTCAAAATTTAGAGATCTCGACACTCAATTATCTCAAAGCAAGAAGCATTTTGAGGATACAAGAATTGAAACACTTGAATGTGCTGGTAGAATGATATGAGGCCAAACCCAATCTAAATGCACGAATAAGTTATTACCAAACTACCCCTCATCTTTTGGCGGTAAGAAAATACTGCCAGACTCCAAATTTACACAAAATATCCTACACAAAGCTGCTGCAGTCCCCACTACCTGCTTCAACCTGCTGCAGTCCCCACTACCATCTTGGGAGGATAGCTCAGGGGCAACGTGCTCGCCTTGGAAGCAAGACGACACAGAGCACCACACGTTGGATTTCTGCGTCTAGAAACCTCTGCCTATTAAGCGCGATATAAATAACCTAACATACCCGCTTAACCCTGCTGCAGTTCCACTACTACCTGCTGCAGCCCACCTACTACATGCGTTACCCTGCTGCTGTACCCCTACTATATGCTTCACCCTGCTGCATTCCACTCCTCCAACCTACCTTTGCAGTTGTCCTCCTGATAATACACTCTCTTAAGCTCTAACCTGTATCCTCCCTCCTGATGTGTCTCCCTCTATACTCCGGCCCCTGACTCTCTTCTACTCCCGCAATCCACTTCCATCACTCTTGCAGGCTGTCTGTATCCTTCGGCACTCGACAAGGCTTCCATCCCGATGTTGTCCCTCTTTCTTACCTCAGTGCCTCCATGCCAGTTGTGGGGAAAATGGTTCATCTGCAGAGGATTGCAAGATGGGGGCTGTCTACATAGCCCCAATGTGCTGAACCACCCACACCACACTCCACCCGAACAACTACAGAGTACAAATGAAACCACTGAAGTATGTTATTAGAAGCATGTTGTCAACAGAGATAATTCAAAAAGACCTATCAGCAGGGCCATCGCTCAGGTGGAAATAAGTAGAATAATCTCCATACATTAATCTGCAGGTAATTCGGGGCAGATGAGCATTGGTAGAGATGTCCTTTTGCCCAAATGGAGCAGGGCACAGTATAGGTGTGTTTTCAGACAAACTCTTGGGCCCAGCCCCTGAACAGACTGGGTGCTGCAGTGCATAGTAAAGGTGCATTGGCATAGTGCTACAGCTGGGGCATTGATGGTAGCCCAGCTGTAATTTAAGTATGTATTTCATGAGAGCCAGCCTGCATCCTGATCACAGCTTTTGGGTGAAGGTGTGCTGACCAGTAGGATTGGTGACCCATACATTGTTACAGAGCCCTACACAACACGTGCAGAGTACATTTTATGTTGCATTTTTACTCGAGCACCGGCTATTCATGCTACGCAGTTTCCCCAAATGATATCTATGGAATCAATGGCATTAACACCTTCAATGATTAGAACATAACAAAGAGATGCAATGGTTAATGTGACCGGCTAGTGAAGGACACAGGTAGTGCTTGCAACATCAGATGCATCAAACGATTCACTGTTTGATACAGTGTTCACTGCATGTGGGTGCTTACAGAACTTTAACAATCATTCACAAAAGACACATCTAAAAGTGAAAACTTCCCCGTGCCAACACTACATCAATCAAATGTAAATTTGAGGTTCATTATCTCATTGTATTTCATAATTTGGCACACATTCTATGGGCCTTATTACGAGGCCGGCGGTAAGGGGTTAACAGCAGCAGTAAGGATGCCGGTGCCGTTAACCCCCTACCGTCGCATTCCAAGGTCCCTTAGCTGGTCCCACTAAGGCCGGCTGGTTTTACCAGCCGCCCTTAGCGGGAGACGCTAAGGGACCAGGGAGCTATTTGCGGGCCCATTATTAGCTCTTTCCCCATTCCCATGGGAATGGGGAATGGTTTTCAGAATGGGGACCCCTCCAAGGTTGGATTGACCCGGTAAGTCCCCATTCCAACTACCTGGACCCGGATACGACCATGGCTGCCTCCAAAGTCGTAATGACCCCCTATTTTATTTATTTATTTATTTGTAGAGCGCCAAACTGCTCGCAAGCATGTGTTCTAAATCAGGCACTTACCCCTGCAATCAACACTGCGTTAACCGAAACAGTAAACACATGGAAAAAGTGTTAGCAGTCTTAAAACCAAAACACTTTTCAAAAGGTCCAGTGTTGTACTCAACGTGCCTCGTGTTTTGCCCTATTATCCAAGGACAGTCGTTATGCCTGTAGCAGTAACAATAACAACACTTTCACCTCACCTAGGAAAGCAGAGAGGGGTGTTTCTCCCGGTGTCCCTCAACCTCAGGCCAGGACCTTACCCTCTCTGGACTTTTAATTTAGACCTCTGACTGACTGTCCGCAGGGAGACAGGAATGGGAGGGTAATAAAAGATAGTCAACTTACGTCCAGCAGACACAAGAGTTTCAGAGAGAGGGAAAGAGCCAGGGATGATCAATCATGATAGGGCAAGGAACACATGCATGAAGGAAACAACTGACAGACTCTGAGTCATCATAGTCTTCTCTCTCACGATGCGGAGTCGACTCAGTCTCTGAATCCCATCTCAATAGCCACTCTACTTAGACACAAGCCCTGCCCAGTGGGCACATTAAATGTCCATTAGATTGCTGTGGAATATTCAACAGTGTTGCCTCCTAAGAAGTGAGAACTGGGCATGTAATGTAATGTAATAAGAATGAATATAGCACACCTACACCAAGAAGGGCATCATGGCACTGGGGAAACAGAAGCTGAAAGGAGCGGCCAGCTAAGCTGTGAAGCGGAACTCAAGATGATCATCCATGGCCCGTAGATATAACGCTATGGCATTCCACAGAGAGGCAGCTGCAAATGAGAAAGAACGACCCCCCATTCAAGTCAACCTGAAACAGGGGGCTGTGGTCCTCAAAGATGAAGTGGAATGCGGATTCCGAGGGTGACATAGGGGTGAAATTTGACCTGCAGAAATTCAGGACCATTATCATAAAAAGCGTAACGAACCAGACACAAGGACTTACATTTAATGCATTTCACCACAGGAAGCCAGTGTAGTTGGACAAGAGAGGAGAGGCTTTAGGCCATGCCAAATGGTTACTTTGGAGCTCGGAGTGGAAGCAGGAATAGTGTCTTTATCCAAGTCTCAGGCAACGTGTCATCTGGCTGTATCCAGCGGGTACATTGGGTGTCTAGGCAAGGGTAAAGGGCTTCAGGCAAAGTGTCTACTCTTTTTTTCCTAAAGAGACAAGTATCTACTTGTCTCGGGAGGATAGCTCAGGGGCAACGTGCATGATATGGAGCACCACAGGTTCGATCCACCGGTCCGCGCTTAGAAACCTCTGGGTATTAAGCGTGTTATAAATAATCTATCATCATCATCATCATTTTACTCTAGATTGGCAGCAGTGGCTATACTCAGAGTTTGTATTTTGACTCTGGATGACAAACAGATGCTATCCTTGCTGAGCAAAAACAGATGTATTAGTGTATATAATGAAAAAGTCCTCAATATTCAGTGAAATTATTTTGGGTTAGGGAAAGTTTAGGGATACGTTTAACTGAAGAAATTATTTACAATGCAGTGGATTTCTTTTATTAAAGGGATTTTGTAGTTGCAGTGGAAAACAACAAAATCCAAATGCACAGGTTTTGGCTACACTTCCTGCACTGCTCCTAACTAAGCCTGCATGAGTGTGATCAGGTACTGACCGAATAACTTGAGGGTTGGGTGTGCTGGCCTTCAGCAAACCTTTGGAATGTCCATGGGGATTCAGTAGCCGCATTAAACGTCGCACATTGGTATAACCTTAAGGGCCCTTAAGGGGAGGGGAGGTTGCTGCCATCCTCCATAGGGCCCTGTAACATGCCCCACTAATCCAGTGGGGTCTAGCAGGCCTTTACTGAGCACTGGGGCATGTTAAACATGACCACATATGCCTCGACTTTTGGGGGACTGAAGAGCATGGTGAGTAGTGTAGTTAGGGGCAGGGGAAGGGCATTTGGGTGCATGTGGGTGGTGAGTGGTGCTAATTCCTCCATCAAAAATGAAAAGTGAACATTTGCAAGTCACAGAACATTTGGGAAACTTCATCCAGTTCTACTTATATCACAAAAGCTATGTATGCAGCCATTTTTCCTACAGTACATGAGGAACACAAATAGATGGTGACATGCCAGAGTGGTTGTGCTAACTTTTAATTTCATTTGAGGGTCAACATAAATGAAACCCCAAATGAACTGTACATATAGTTTTGAAGATTTCCCATGTGTATGAGCACACCATGAAATGTCATAATGTAATAATAATAATATAATAGTTCTTTTATAACGCGCTTAATACCTGAGAGGTTTCTAAGCGTGAGCCTGGGATTCGACCGTTGCCCCTAAGCTATCCTCCCAGCCTAAATGGGCAGTACATGGCAGTGGCCACATTATGATTCTTTTCAAAACCACAACCAGGGGGTTTGTAGAAACAGCATTGAAATGTTACACTGGATTTAATTGGAGAGTGGACACTGTGATGAGTTGGAGAAACTATATACATTTCCTTTTCGGGGAAGCCCCCTGGTTTGAACCAGGTGTTAGTAAGTCAGGTTTTACCCCATGCATCATCAAGAGGGTGGATGAAATGGAATCCCACTGGTTCACTATCTTCACAGAGACAGGTATCCTGTTCCCCAGGATAACCCTGGGCAGCCTAACAAATGGGAAGAAGCAGCAGATGTTTTTGGAGGCAGCATATGCCACCAGGGCAACTCCATAATGGTGCTGCACACCATAGACACTTTTGTACCTGGTGGTTCTTTTGATCTGCAACAGAACGCCTTACCTAATAAACCAATCACTGACATTAACTAAAAATAGAAAAATCAAGTAAAGTTAAGATCATAGGGAGGAATAACCAATGCAAAGAAGGATAACAAGAGTCTATGAAGATTATTCAATACTATGCAGTCTCATAGATATGAAAGAGGCCGGGAAACCTCCGTCCTTGTCTTGGATGTGGAGGAAGTAGTCATACATGTTGAGGCTCATTTTATACAAGGTGAGATTCATGAAAAGAGGGGTACTGCTTAGAGTAAGACAGTGCAAAGCTGGTGAGGCTAGAAGTGGAAGCAGACAATTGCTACACCATGGAAGGTCTGGGGTGAAGGCTATCCAGAAAAGTACATTAGCACCTTTCAAGCACTTTGAGTAATTGGAAATTGTGACAAATCCTTAGATGTCGTCACTTCTTCCTGAGAGGGAAGTCTTTATCATGAGATCAGGGAGGTGAGCTGGCTACCTGATAGTCCCCCTGGGGGTGGCACTCAGCAGGAGGACCTCATGGAAGGAGATTCTCCCTCTGGGGACAAGGGAGGATGCCGCTGGAGAACATGGTACTCCAAACCTCCATATATCCCTAGCCCTAATCCCAGTTCCACACATCTCCCATCCATACCACACACATCCATGTGTCTCTGCAAAACATAGTACTTAACTTCCACCTGGATGAGGATGAGTAGCGACTACCCAATAGAAACAACTTTGGTTCATACTGCGACGAAGAAGAGAAAAAGATTACCCAGAACAAATACAATGGGCAACTAATGGGATGAAGAGGGGATGCAGAGCCCTACCGATGATTACTAGAACTACAATGAGCCTTCGAGTGGTACCCTAACTCCAATTGGAAAAGCACACATACAAATTGAGGAAGGACTATGGAAGAGAGAGAGAGAGAGAGAGAGACCCTCCCTGGATGAGGTGCGTGATTCGAAGCCGGCGAGTGGGGACAAGCACGGAGAACTGTAGCCAAGATGCTTGTCTGCTGGCAGAGGAGGTCCAGGAAGGCCGGCCGTGGGTGGACCAGCAAAGCCGGATGAAGAACGGGCATCCAGCCGACTGATGGAGCTAGAATGTGCAGTCAGCTGGAGAAGCGCAGCCCATAAAGAAGAAGATGCTGCTGAGCCACTGCAGCCACGGGAGAAGCAGGCCGAAGCCTGAGAAAGCATGCCAAGAAGCCCACAATGGACAGGAAAGCACTGGAAAGTGCCCTGCAATTATCTAGATTGCCGAGACAGTTGATGGGACACCACAAGGGCTAAAGAGTGATGAAAGACAGGACCCGCATCCAATAAGGAATAGCCTCTTTGGCCATCTTCTTCATGGCTGTACCTGCAGTGTAGTGAAGCAGGTCTATCATAGCAAGGAGAAGAGGAAAGTCGGGTTTGGGACCTGCACACAAGAACAAAGAAATGATTATGAAGACGGTCCAGTCTGTGCAACTGTGGCGAGCTACCTTAGTTTTAGGATATTATTTTGTGTGTTTGTTGAACTATTTCTTTGCTGCATGTGGAGCTTGAGACATTGCGACTGACCAATGTCAGAAATATCATGTAGAAGAAAGAATCACAGAGACTCCACGTTTGCGCTCCAAATATAGATTGTATTCAAGAGAAAAGTTTTCAGAACTACTTCATTCCTTTTCATTAATGCAATTTTTTTCTTTTTGTTTGCAAAGTCTTGAAAATCATAAATTCATTTTCTTTCTTATTTGTTGCTTAACAAATAGGAAAAGATACATAGGATTTGTTTGCGTACACTTCTGTTGCTGTTATTTGAACTAGCACCCTCTACACGTGTTTCCCCATACTTTGTTTTGCATGGTTCTTTAGGAGGGAATTGCTTATGTGTATAAAAAACACTGTTTGCAATGCCAATTTTGTGCTATGCTTCCTTATTTGTTTGTGCTCCTTAAATTCCTTTCTTTGATGTCTGCATAGCCGGGTTTCACTGGTTTAACAGTGTACCATAGGGTCTCTGAATTGTGCGTGTTTAGTCCTCGGTTTTGGCTCGATTTTAGAGAGATGCATCGGATTCGATTGTCCTTAACCTTAAACCATCTTCTTCATGGCAGTACCTGGCAGCATAGAGAACTAGGTCTGCCAGAGCAGGAACGAGAAGAAAGGTGTGGGGAAGGGAATCATTTCCCCTGGTATTGGGTATTGTGAACTGTGAGATTAAGAATAAGAAAGGCCAAGAGAAGTGAGTCATTCCCCCTGGTATTGTGAATTGTGAGATTAAGAATAAGAAAGTCCAGGGGAAGGGGTCATTCCCCCTGGTGTAGTGAACTGTGAGATTAAGAATAAGAGATGGATGGGGAAGGGAGTCATTTCCACTGGTGTTGTAACCAGTGATAAAGCAAGTAGTAGAAAGACCTTGGTAAGAGATTCATTCCCCCTGTGTGTGTTGAAGTACCAAAATCCAGATATCATAAGAGGGAGTTATACCCCCCCCTCTGATTGGCTGTCCTCGCAGCCGCTCCGGGACTACGGCTCGACCGCTCACCACGCTCGCTTCCTTGTTGAGCCGGAGCGGGTTGGAGCGGTCGCCGTAGCCCCGTGTGGCTTGTTGCTGAGGCTGCCTCCCGAGCCCCATTGGGCTCCAGTTAAGCCTCCTGTTATTTTTTTTTTTGTAACGTTTTGTTGTTTGTGCTGCTAGCGCTCCGTGCGCGTCTGTGTGCTGCCCCCTGCCCCCTCCCTCCCCCTCACTTCCTGGTCCTCCTTCCCCTCTCCATTCCCGCCTCCCTTCCCGCCCACCCCCCCCTCTGATTGGCTGTCCTCGCAGCCGCTCCGGGACTACGGCTCGACCGCTCACCACGCTCGCTTCCTTGTTGAGCCGGAGCGGGTTGGAGCGGTCGCCGTAGCCCCGTGTGGCTTGTTGCTGAGGCTGCCTCCCGAGCCCCATTGGGCTCCAGTTAAGCCTCCTGTTATTTTTTTTTGTAACGTTTTGTTGTTTGTGCTGCTAGCGCTCCGTGCGCGTCTGTGTGCTGCCCCCTGCCCCCTCCCTCCCCCTCACTTCCTGGTCCTCCTTCCCCTCTCCATTCCCGCCTCCCTTCCCGCCCACACCCCCCTCCCCTTCCTCTCCCCCTGCTTATATCCCACTCCCTCTGGGCAGCCCCCCTGCCCGGCAGCCCCCTAGGCCAAGGGCCCCTTTAGGCAAAGGGCGGCTCCTACGACTGCGGCTCCCTGTGTGTCTGCAGGTGTCCGCAGGGGACGCCAGGCGCCTGTTCCACCTGTTCTCCGCTCTCCGGCCCACCCCTCCTCACCTTGCTCACCTCATCCGCATGATGCCTCGCCCCCCCTATTCCAATTTATTGGTTAACTAGGGTGCTTTTCTCCCCTCGCAGGATTCTCAAACTTAGGTGGCCCTGACCTATTACGCATTACTGTTTGCTCTACATTGTGTTAAACTAGGGTGCTTTTCTCCCCTCGCAGGATTCTCAAACTTAGGTGGCCCTGACCTATTACGCATTACTGTTTGCTCTGCATTGTGTTAAACTAGGGTGCTTTTCTCCCCTCGCAGGATTCTCATACTTAGGTGGCCCTGACCTATTACGCATTACTGTTTGCTCTGCATTGTGTTAAACTAGGGTGCTTTTCTCCCCTCGCAGGATTCTCAAACTTAGGTGGCCCTGACCTATTACGCATTACTGTTTGCTCTGCATTGTGTTAAACTAGGGTGCTTTTCTCCCCTCGCAGGATTCTCAAACTTAGGTGGCCCTGACCTATTACGCATTACTGTTTGCTCTACATTGTGTTAAACTAGGGTGCTTTTCTCCCCTCGCAGGATTCTCAAACTTAGGTGGCCCTGACCTATTACGCATTACTGTTTGCTCTGCATTGTGTTAAACTAGGGTGCTTTTCTCCCCTCGCAGGATTCTCATACTTAGGTGGCCCTGACCTATTACGCATTACTGTTTGCTCTGCATTGTGTTAAACTAGGGTGCTTTTCTCCCCTCGCAGGATTCTCAAACTTAGGTGGCCCTGACCTATTACGCATTACTGTTTGCTCTGCATTGTGTTAAACTAGGGTGCTTTTCTCCCCTCGCAGGATTCTCAAACTTAGGTGGCCCTGACCTATTACGCATTACTGTTTGCTCTGCATTGTGTTAAACTAGGGTGTTTTTCTCCCCTCGCAGGATTCTCAAACTTAGGTGGCCCTGACCTATTACGCATTACTATTTGCTCTGCATTGTGTTATACTAGGGTGCTTTTCTCCCCTCGCAGGATTCTCATACTTAGGTGGCCCTGACCTACTACGCATTACTGTTTGCTCTGCATTGTGGTAAACTAGTGCCCTCCACTCTCTTCTTGTCTGCATACCCGTGTCGTCCGCCTCCCCTCCTACTCCATGGTGCTCTCTATCTCGCCTATCTACTCTAACTGCTTCTCCATTGACTATCCTGCTCTCCTCACTAAATCCGGTAGGAAAAAGTTTAAAAAGGACATCCTGGTCTCCAACCCAGGCCTCCCTATCGCTGACACCTACACGAGCGCCTGCTCCAAGGAAACTCTCACTGACATTCTCTTTTTCGTGCCTTCACCTGACCTATGGACCCTTCACATGGTCACTGTGCTCTCTCCTTTCTCCACCTCTCCCATTAATGGTGGCACCCGTTGGGATGTCCTCTTGGCCCCTTTCCACTCCTCCAAAGCCATCATTAATGTCTATGCTAACGGGACTGTCTTGGTCCAAGGCCCTCAGGCCAACCTTCACCTCTTTGATAGACGCTTCCCTTGCCTCATCAACTTCCTCTCCGCTCCCGCTGTCCCCCCTCCTCTGTCCTCGGCTACCTTGCCTCTCCCCTCCCTCCCTGCCCCTTCTCTTGCTCCCTCTTCAACTCCTTCTCTAACACCTCCGCAGGGCGTACCTCTGATCTGTACCCCTCCCCGGAAGTTTTTCAAGGGTGGCAACCTTCTCCACATTGCCACTCTAAACTCTCGCTCTGCCATCAAGCACTCCTCTGATATCTGTCGCCTTCTTGAGGAACTGGACCTCGACGTCCTCGGTCTCACTGAGACTTGGTTCACTGCCAGCTCTGCCACCAGCTTCGACACACTCCTACCTGACGGCTACAAGATCCTCTCCGTGCCCAGGCCCAACCGTTCAGGGGGTGGTGTTGCCCTTATCTTCCCTGAGTGGATTCATGCCACTGTCACTCCTACGCAGACCTACTCCTCTTTTGAATGTCTTGTCTGCCGACTTTCTCTCTCTCCTAGCCATTCCCTTACCGTGGCTACTATCTATCGGCCACCTGGTCAAATTTCCTCCTTCCTCTCTGAGTGGGCTGACCTCTCCTCCTCACTCCTGTCCTCAACCACCCAACTCCTCTTTCTCGGTGACTTCAACATCCACCTCGATGCCTCCTGTCCCCCCACTGGTCTCTTCCGCGAACTCTGCAACTCTCTCTCACTCTCTATTCTCCCGTCTGGGCCTACTCACTCTGCAGGGCACACTCTTGATGCTCTGATCTCTTCTGACCTTCCCCTCTCCCTCCCTCTCTCCACTCCTCTCTCTTGGAGCGATCACTTTCTCCTATCCTCCCACCTCTCCCTCCCTACCCCACAGGCAAAGCCACCCTCTTCACTGCCACCCACCTTCTCGGTCATCCGACCCATGAAGCGCGTGTCAGTTGAGGCTTTCGCTGCTACCTTCTCGCCCCCTTCTCCCCCTTTGGCTGACTCCCACCCTGACACAGCCCTCTCCATGCTCTATTCCTCTATATCTGATACTCTCGATATCCTTGCCCCCGTCATGAGAATCCGCCTGAAGCCCAAAGCCAAATGTAACTCCTGGTATGACTCGGATCTCGTCTCCCTAAAACGCAAGTGCAGGGTGGCAGAGAGGAAATGGCGTGCTTCATGCTCATCCTCTGACAAACTGGCCTGCCGCCTGCTCCAAAGGCAATACCGGCTCTCCGTTCTCACCAAGAAGAGAGCCCTTATCCAAGCCCGCATCTCTGAGGCATCAAACAACTCGGCCGAACTCTTTAAAATCTGCAAGGAGCTGGCCAACCCTGCTGCAGTCTCTACCTCTCCTGTCCCCTCCCAGGCCCTCTGCACTGCACTGGCCTCGCACTTCATCTCAAAAACTCAGGACATCCTGTCCTCGCTCTCCTCCTCTCTCCTCCCTCCCTCTCTTCCCGGCTCTTCCTCTTGCTCTCTTGCAGCCACCCCTCCGCCCTCCTTCTCTGCTTTTCCACCTTTTTCTGCTGATGAGGTTTCCAGACAAGTCTGATCTATGAAAGCCTCGTCTAAACAGGTTCACCCCTGTTCCTCCAAAACCATCAAGGACCACATCGACTCCCTGGCTCCTGCCCTAGCTGACTTTTGCAACCACTCTTTCGCCTCTGGAGTCTTCCCATCCCACCTCAAGCACTCCCTTGTGCACCCCCTCCTCAAGAAACCCTCTTCCGACCCCTCCTGCCCGGCCAACTATCGCCCAATCTCCATTACTCCCTTCCTGGGCAAGCTCCTGGAGAAACTGGCCATCTCCCAGCTTAACCTCCATGCTGAATATGTTGGTAATCTTCATGACCATCAATCCGGCTTCAGAGCGGCCAGAAGCACGGAAACTGCTCTCCTGAACATCCGTGAGGACCTGCTCCTGAACCTCGATTCCAACACTCCCTGTGTTCTCATTCTGCTCGATCTCTCCTCTGCCTTTGACACTGTCAACCATGCCATCCTGCTCAACCGTCTCCGTGATAACCTGGGTATCACTGGTCAGGCTCTGGCATGGCTGACCTCTTTCCTTTCCGGTCGACCCTCCCAGGTCCAAATGGGCTCCTTCCTCTCTGACATCTTTTACTCCACCTGTGGTGTCCCCCAGGGATCCAACCTCTCTCCCTGGCTTTTCAACCAGTATCTGGCACTCCTTGCCCACCGCATCGCCGCTCTCTGCCCCCACTTTCAGTGCTATGCGGACGATACCCAGCTCATTTTCAGGCTACCCTCGGCCTCCTCCTCTCCTTCCCTCATCTCCGACTGTCTGTCTGCTATCCAGGAATGGTGTGCCGCCAATGACCTCTGCCTTAACGCCAGTAAGACTGAGATTCTACTCATCGGCACACCCACTCCCTCCTTTCCTGCAGCTCTCTGGCCGGCCTCCCTTGGCCCCCTTCCTGCCCCTACCTGCAAAGCTAAAAACCTCGGGGTCATCTTCGACTCCACACTCTCCTTCTCTCCTCATATATCTGACGTCTCTAAGAAGTCACACTACCAGCTGCACCTCCTCAGAGGTATTCTTCCCTTCCTCTCCTTCCCCCAGAAGCTCACTGTCTCCCGAGCCCTGGTTCTCTCAAGGCTGGACTACTGTAACAGCCTCTATCTTAATCTGCCTGCCTCCACTCTCCGCCCTCTGCAACTTATCCAGAACAGAACTGCGAGACTTGTCCTTGGCCTCAAGCCCAGGGACCGTATCTCTCCAGGACTGAAATCTCTTCACTGGCTCCCAGTGGCTGCGAGGATTAAGTTCAAAACCCTCTGCATTGTCCACAAGGCCTTCTGGGGCCTGGGGCCTAAATACCTTCAACTCTCTCTTCCTAAATATCTGCCTTCACGAGCCCTTCGCTCATCCGTCTCCAACTCCCTCATGGTCAGCCGCTTCTCGAAGCAACGAGCTGGGGGTAGATCTCTCTCCGCAGCAGGGGCCTCCCTCTGGAACAGCCTTCCTGCCTCCCTGAAACTTGAGGAGAACCATCTCCGGTTCCGGAAGCACCTCAAAACCTTCCTCTTCGCTTCTGCCTTCTCTCTCCCTCTCCCTTGCTAAACCTGCTAAACTCCCCACTGAAGTCTGCACTAAACCTGCATCTGGGCCACTCTGTGACCTCGGTCCAGGGCCCAGCCACTCTCCACTTGCACTGCCTCCCTGGCTCCTCCTGCACTGTGGGACTGTCACTGCATCCCTACAGCCCCCTTCCCAGCACTTGCTCTGCACTTACCTCGCACTTGCCACCAGCTGGCCCTTTTACTTATTATTTATTATTTATTATTTTATTACGCTACTTACCTTGTACTGCACTTTCCCCCCCCACCTCCTCCCCCTGCACTTTCTCCTTTTCCCCTTACCTCTGCACTTGCACGATCTGAATGACACCTGGCCTAGTAGGATCGTTTGTCTGTCTTCCCCTTGTTTCCCTCCCTCCCTGCCTCGTCACGCCTTGAAACACTTGTGTATAGGCGCGTTACAAATACCATATCATATCATATCATATCATACTGTCACATTAAAGCCTCAGAAAGGCCAGGGGAAGGGAGGCATTCCTCGGCATTGCAAGTCACCACAATTAAGTCTGAGAACAACCAAGGGAAGGGAGATATTCCCCCTGGCAGTGTGAACTGTGAACGCAAGCAAAGAAGATTAGGGGAAAGGAGTCATTCAACCTGATGTTGTTTTTCTAAAGGATCAAACCAAGAGAGTCATTGGGTCCTTTTGGCCTTTTGTTCTGAAAACAAAATGTTATCTACGGAGAAGAAGCAATATTGAAAGAATCATTCAGAACATTGAATCAAACTATGATCCCGCTGTCGAGAAGAAGGGAGACATTCGTTCTGGACCTAGAAGCACTACTTTTTCCTTAGTTAAGTTTATGAGTGTAAAGGACAGAATTAAAGTTGTGACACATGATGGTGGACTCTTTAACTTATTTCAAGATTTTGACATACCCATTAGCATTTCAGCAGAGGCAGGGAAATCCCTCATAGATATAGGAAAAGATAGGTTTACTTTTATTTTCATCTAAAATAAAAGTCATTAGCATCTACCATACCAAATGTGTGTCAGTCTCCTCCT
Organism: Ambystoma mexicanum; assembly: GCF_040938575.1. Classification (NCBI taxonomy): domain Eukaryota; kingdom Metazoa; phylum Chordata; class Amphibia; order Caudata; family Ambystomatidae; genus Ambystoma; species Ambystoma mexicanum. The sequence goes on from NC_090927.1 coordinate 592,806,910, forward strand.
TCTGCACCCTTACTTAACTCAGGGCCCAATTCTTTCCACCAGCAACCCAGAAGGAAGAACAGAAACCTGTGGTGGGAAGGTGACAGAATATTGGCTGCCAGTAAAAATACCTCAAATTAGAAAGAGAGAAATACCCATTGTAATGGATTATTTATAATGCGCTTATTACCCAGAGGTTTCTAAGCGCAGAACCGGGATCGAAACTGTGTTGCTCCACATTGTCTTGCTTCTAAGCATTGCCCCTGAGCTATCCTCCAGAGCCATTCGTATGGACCAACCTGAGAAATCAAAAGCTCAGGAGGACTTGTGAAACTGAAGAAATCCAAAGTGCAGGATGCCCCAGCTGTGAATCCTGGGCAAGCCAATGTCCAGGAAGCACCTGTTATGAACACAAAATAAGACAAGATCCAGGATAGACATGTTTCTAATCTGAAGATAAGCAAAGTCTAGGAGGCACCGACTGAGAGTCCTGAAAGAGCAATGGTCATTTATGTACCTGTTGATAGTACTGAGAGTCTCACAGTCTAGGGGAGACTGCATATTCCAAGAAGCAGGGAAACCAGTAGGTGGGGGGAGACCTGACAATGCTGACTATCAAGAATGGACAGCTAGAAGAAGAAAATGCATGGGAGAGGCAGTAGTACTGGAACGATTTTCCTGATGGGGTTGCTGGCTGGCATCATCTTACAAAGTCATCAGTGTCGTGAGAAAATATGATGCAATTGAATCAAGGATATCAAATGAAGTAATGTCTTAGTGGAAGCATGAAAGGAAGTTGGTTCATCCAAAGACATTTCTGAAACTTTGGGTCCAATGTTTCACTTCAAAGCAAGTTTCCCAAATACATGGCTCTAGCGTGAAGTGGTAGAGCATTGTCATTTTTAGAGAGCATGTTCTGTAGTGGAGCTACCACACTGGGCTCATACATAAAAAAAAACACAAACTGACAGAGAGCTCTATTGGTGGGAAGAAGATTCTAACCACTGTAAGTATCTTACAATGATCTGTTATGGAAAGATCTGATAGGGACTGCATGTGTTCACTAAACCACCACCATTTCCTGCATCAGCTGCACCCATTAGGGCTTAACAACTCTTGTATAATCATAATATTTTGGTGTATTGTGAACCTTGTATGCATGTGCAATGCCCATCATTCAGTTTACCTAAAACAGTGAGCCATGGTAGAAGCAATTTCCATCATAAAAGTTGTGCCGCAGAAAATAAAATATGATCTCTTATTTTAAAAATGGAATACATAATATTGTGCAAGATAAATACTGCAACAAGAAATACAGTGGCCTCAGTCGAAATAATGCCCCATGGTAGTGCAAAGGAACAATGCACATCCTAATGTTGGGTTAAACCAAGTTCACAGAAAGGTTTACCTTGAAGTAAATCCACAGAATAGTGTGCTGTAGAATAAAGACAAATAATCATTATTGCCAAAATTAAAGGATAGAGTGTTTGAATATCAATATAAAGACTCTTTAGAACCCGCACATAATAACACCACAACACTCTTACAGCACTCTACGTATGAAGACAACCAGACTCATTAACTCAGATCAATATTTGTGTCACTACCCAGATTCAATGAGTGTTCTGCTGTTTAGTAGAGATTCATTGAAAGCTTGGTTCTTGATAATAGCCAAGCTCAGTGATCAAATAAAGATTTCAAATTCTTTTTAGGTGTGCTGAATAAAGCATTATCTTTCGGGTGAATAGCTTATGCTATAGACCAAAGACCAAATTCATATGAGCTCATTTTTGTCCATGACAACATCAACCATCTGATCTGAAAATTGCAATGGGGTTTAGCCTGTACCCTTCCCTAAAATAGTGCTAATCATAGTACAACATGTCTGCAGACGGCAGGGTCATGGCAGGGAGAATCATACACCACCCCACATCTTTATTTTTATATTATTTTAGATACTAAAAGGAATATCATGTTACAATGCTTAGCTCTCATAAAGGAGAACCATATATATCTTCATCCATGCATAGATGTACGATAACAATTTTAAAACAACAGTCTTGTGCTGCAACACACCAACTGTGTTGGAACACTGGTTACAGTGTCCATTAAAGGTTAGGCATGTGTTAATGTCAGGCCTTTAAATTGTTTTAGAAGTGCCCTATGGGAGTTCATACATTTGTTCAGGCCCATTCTATCTTTGGCTTCTCAGAATCGATGAACACACAATAGGCACTGCATGACAAATACTCCAGAACCATGGTTCGCATGACTCATCACAAGTCTTGGAATATGTGATACTCCAACTCTGAGTGGTCTAGCTGGTTAACAGATTAGATATAATATGGGAGAGGGAGCTCAGCCCTGAACTAAGTCAAGAAACATGGCAGGATTTCTTGTACGCATGGCATCAGCATTCTAGAGATGTTTACACGCAATTGCTTTCAAATAACGTTCTGCACGGAACTTATTGGTATCCAGAAAAACTTATCATAATAACATCTCTTTTTTCCATCTGTTGGAGAGAATATGGAGAACCGGGATCATTGATTCAACTACTATTAGCCTGATTGTCAGATTTGATGCAAAATGTACTTCTGGAGTCACCCAAAGTCTCACCTGGGTTAGACCTAGCAGCCTTTACACTTCCAATACCCCATCTCTGTTTTAAGGAGGATAAATGGAAATCTTATTTCATTGGCTTTTGACATGAACATAATGATGAGACATTGGAATCACAGAAGTTGTGGCATGATAAAAGAATGCAGAATACAGAATAGTTGTGGAAAAATGCACCCGTTTTTGAGATTCAAATACTCTGAGTTATAGATTCACAAATAATAACTTAACCTCAGGATGACTAAATAATGAACTTTTATAATCTATTCAATTAATTCCATTGACTTTACTGGTCAAACAATCTTTGTTATTGCACAACCCCATAATGTTTTATCATTGCATAATCTAGTGTGCAAACATGAAAGACTATCACAGACAAAGGCAAAGACAAAGATGCACACACCATCATGATCAGACCATATTGTCCTGTTGTTTCAGAGACCCTCATAGTCAGATATTCACCTTTGGTACATCCTCTATAGGCCTAGTATCCCACAACTTTGAAAAGCCCCCTTATTTAAGCAATATGCCCCGAGCGGCGGGGTAATTACCGACTCAGGTAATACCCCGGGCCCATAGTTATAGGCCCCAAGTGAAGCGAGGGCTTTATCGAAGGCCCTGGGGCATTACCAGAGTCGGTAATGCCCCCGCCGCTGGGGGCATATAGCTATTAGTACCCCACGGCCCGCAAAAATTGCGTGACTAGGGCACTAAAAGCTTTATTTTTTCCCGAAATGCTGCAGCGTTTCGGGAAAAAAAAGACGTCAAAGAAAATGGCCACCATGGAAAGGGAAAACAGAGTCCATTTTCCCTTTCCATGGCGGCCATCGGGAGCAGACGTGCTGGAAACAGAAGCGTTTCCAGCGCGTCCGCTCCCGAAAAAAAAGAAGGTAGGTGGGGTTGGGAGGGCTGAAGGGAGGGGAAAGGGAAAAAAAAAAGAAAAAAAAAAACATACCTGGGTCCCCTGGCGGACGATGGAAGTCTCCAGCCGTGTGGAGGCTCGGAGGAGGGATGGCCCCGCTCCGAGTCTTCACACGGCTGGAGGCTTTCATCCTCCCCCGCCGGGGACCAAGACATAGAAGGTAAGTGGGGTGGGGAGGGCAGGGAGGTGGGAGGAGGGAGGGAAGGGGAAAACAAAAATAGCCTTACCTCTGTCCCCGGCGGGTGGCGAAGGTAGCCTCTCAGCCTTGGGGAGACTTGGAGCGGGGATGGCCCTGCTTCGAGCCTCCTCATTGGTTGAGGGGCTGCACGCCCCCTGCCGGGGACAAAGGCTGTGGAATCCCGACGGAGGGATTCCCGGCCTGGTAACGACTCAGCGAGGGGCCAATCAGAATGGCTCTTTCATTCTGATTGCGCTCGCCGGGCACTAATTATCATTCCGAGATGTTCAGGTGCTGTCCCATTAAACATATAGTGAAATGCTGAGAACTAAAGGTGCTCCTGCATTAAGTGTATTGATCGGGCCAATTTGGCTAATTGTGGATGATTGACATCAGAGAACCCCACACAGGTATGCTAGATTGCATCATATCTAAGTAACTGGAAGAAAAACAACATGCCACAACCCAGGCTCGAATCAGGATCCCATGCTTAGAAACCAGTGGCTGATATTAAGCGTGTTATAAATGAACAATAAAATAAAATAAATAAATACATCTCAAATGCTACCAACACAAATTTCAGATGCTCCATTTTATGCAGCCTAGTTTCAAACATGGGCACACAATGCACATATTTTTTGTTTGGATGCTGTTTGTATGGGTCCAAACATTTGTGGCAGCCAATTTAATGATCTGCTGGCACTCAATAACCTGTTTACATATTTGAAAACAAACACTTAACATTTTTCTCTCCGCTCTGTCCCAAGTCGCAAGAGTCCCTACAATAGGTGGCCTGTTTTCTGGCTTGGTCCCTTGTTATGAGAAACATTTGTTATATCAGTCTAAGAATATTCAATTCTTCTTATTCATGGATCACATGGTGGGTTTTGACAGAATCAATACCCATTTAGCCCTATTAGTCACTTATTAAGCAGAATGTACTATTACAGGATTTACACAAAAAAGACATGATAAAGGCTCCTTTATGGTCCAATGTCCCTCACCATGGAACAAGCTTCCTGTTTAGCTGAGACCAGCTGTTGGATTTTCAGGCAACGCCTTTAACCTAATTTCAATTGACAAGCTTAATTCATACTTATTTTACAATCTCATGGTTGTCCTCCATGTTACTAATCACACTTCTCTAATCGGTTGAATGATGCCCTGCATCTGTGGATGATTAATTCTATTTTGAGCATGCTTTATAAAAGTAGTCACTGGCTCATTCTTCTGAGAATTACATAACTACGGTATTATATTTGTGAGGGCTACACCACTGTGCAATTCTGTGAATGCTGATGACCCCCTGGGGAGAGCGAAAAGGATTACTGTTGTAATGACCCTACAAAGCAATAAAATGACTGATCACAAAGTGTAAAAAACCACGATATGGGAGGAGACTGGGAATATCACTGGATACCGGTAGTTTTATTACTTATTACATATGTGGGAGAAAAATGAAAAACAGATTGACTACACCTCTCTTTTAGTCTTATATGGATCTTAAGTGAGAGTTAAAGGCCTCCTAACTGCGTCATTGGTTAGGAAGTCGCCGGTGGAGAAAAATTGCACTGAACGCTGCAACTTGTAACAAAAGTTCTATCTCTTTAATGATTATAAAACATCTTAAAAAACATTTCTAAATTGATAATCATATCATTCATTCTACATTCATCTCATCTAACAGGGGAGTTCTAAAGTGAATATGAATCTTTGTTGGCATAACATTTCAGTCTGAGTATGCATTTTTGACATGGGAAAAAAACATTGGATTTTCCTTAAACAGTCGACATATGTTTCGGCCCGTTATAATATACCACTTTTGTCAGCAGTGGTCACTAGAATAAGTATAAGGCCAATTTCAGGACACCAATTGCTTTGTGGTTGATCAATCTTGTTCCCCTTTTAGTACACACACACATCTGCAAAAACATACATACATAAGTGTACGTGTATTAATCTCATATAAAACTCTACTATAAAACATTTGTTTAAAAAAAGACAGAACAAATTGTGTATCCAAACTTTAACTGAATTTAAGAGCGATGGTTAGTTTTATGTTATTCTAAACCTGCCTTCACCCCACTAAGTCCATGTTATACATTTTAGACTATTGAGAATGATCAGACATTGGGTGTCACTAACTGTGAAACTACCCTAGTCTCAGGTTTTCGTAACAGATGGGAAACCTTATAATCTAATTTTTCAAAATGACTACATATATTAAATGCACTCACATGTCCACATCTTGCATTTGGGTGACTAGGATTCTTTCTTGAATGAACTGCGATTGTCTCGCTGTCTGGGCTTGATATACTCAAACCTCCTCTCAAAGGTAACTTGAGTTAACCTCTGCGGTGTTGGCACCTGCAGTTAATATAAAAAAAAACACTGGCATATGATCAAAACGGAAGACTTTAATCCTTCAATGCCCCGTTTTGCATTTAAAAGGCAACACAATATAAAAGACTTTTTAGTCCATACATACCCAAGGCTTTCAAGGGCAATCACCACCCAAACCCAATTGTGGGGCTTACCACCGGTGGTAGGTCATCATCGTTGTGGCAATTGTTCTGTATGCGCACAGACTATGACAATGAAAAGTATTCTATTATGTAACACCACAATACAGTTGAAGACTTTTACTAACTGCCTCACCAAATGGGCGGTATATGCCATTAAATGCCCATGTGATTTAGTTTATATAGGTAAAACCAAACGACAGGTACGCCAAAGAATCTGCGAACACAAATCCTGCATTCGAAATAAAATGGACAACAAACCCCTGGTGGCTCATTATATTTGTAAACAGCACAAATACACAGAATTACTTTGGTGTGTGATCCAAGTGATCCAACCATCCCCCAGGGGCGGCAACACGGACCTCAATCTGACCAGATGTGAGCAGAAATGGATATACAACCTTGACACTGTGAAACATGGCCTCAACATCGCCATAGAATGGAACACACTTATTTAAGAATGAGCATAGATATGCTGTTCGTTTGAACTAACAGATATGGAACTAGCACTCCACAGTATCATCACACCGCACCAACAGTGCTGAGGGTGAGATACCTAACAGAAACAGGTAACAAGTACAATTTAGATCATTAATAAGCACGATTTAAGAGTGTGCTTTTTTGCTGTGCCAGTGTGGAAAACAAAACCGACCAATTAGCCACCGAGGTTGAGGATGTATCACCATAGCTATATACAGTGATAGTCATAAATGGGTTCGCGTAACTCACATTAGCGTACATTTTTTAAAATAAGGCACATTCAAGCAAAGCCAGCTTCGTAAAACACACACAAGTGTGATAAAAGAACAAAAATAAACGAATTCAGGTCATTTTTCGTTTTGAAACTACCAGTCCCAACATCCTTAGGGCTTGCAGTAATACACCGGTGACCACGTGATGGCAACCCTGAATCATGTGACTCTATTTAAATAAGACTTAGCTTCACTTTTAGTCTTGCTGCCCGTTGCCGGAGACAAGTCCTCTTCCCAGCGCACGTTTTGCAGACTAAAAGGCACATCACGCATTTATTTGCGCCCAGGCTCATTATGTTTCGTTTCCATAGCCACAGGAAATAAACCCATTCACGGCCTTTTGGTTCATACTAATCCATCAAAAGGAACCTGGCAGTATTAAACAATGACATTAACGACCTTTCATGCACAAACAGCTGATGCCAAACTGTAAGTTATTATTATTTTTCCACCTATCATCTAAGAGTTATGAGATAAACATTGTTATATCTAAACAGTGGTTTTGAATCAACTACAGGTGCTATATCTAAACAGTTGTTTTAATTAACTGCAGGTGCCAACACCGCAGAGGTTAACTCAAGTTACCTTTGAGAGGAGGTTTGAGTATATCAAGCCCAGACAGCGAGACAATCGCAGTTCATTCAAGAAAGAATCCTAGTCACCCAAATACAAGATGTGGACATGTGAGTGCATTTAATATATGTAGTCATTTTGAAAAATTAGATTATAAGGTTTCCCATCTGTTACGAAAACCTGAGACTAGGGTAGTTTCACAGTTAGTGACACCCAATGTCTGATCATTCTCAATAGTCTAAAATGTATAACATGGACTTAGTGGGGTGAAGGCAGGTTTAGAATAACATAAAACTAGCCATCGCTCTTAAATTCAGTTAAAGTTGAGATACACAATTTGTTCTGTCTGTATTTAAACAAATGTTTTATAGTAGAGTTTTATATGAGATTAATACACGTACACTTATGTATGTATTTTTTTGCAGATGTGTGTGTGTACTAAAAGGGGCACAAGATTGATCAACCACAAAGCAATTGGTGTCCTGAAGATGGCCTTATACTTATTCTAGTGACCACTGCTGACAAAAGTGGTATATTATAACGGGCCGAAACATATGTCGACTGTTTAAGGAAAATCCAATGTTTTTTTCCCATGTCAAAAATGCATACTCAGACTGAAATGTTATGCCAACAAAGATTCATATTCACTTTAGAACTCCCCTGTTAGATGAGATGAATGTAGAATGAATGATATGATTGAGTATCAATTTAGAAATGTTTTTTAAGATGTTTTATAATCATTAAAGAGATAGAACTTTTGTTACAAGTTGCAGCGTTCAGTGCAATTTTTCTCCACCGGCGACTTCCTAACCAATGACGCAGTTAGGAGGCCTTTAACTCTCACTTAAGATCCATATAAGACTAAAAGAGAGGGGTAGTCAATCTGTTTTTCATTTTTCTCCTTTATAGATTGTCCCTTCCTTCAGATTAGGCCCCCCGTTAACAAAAAATAGGGATTACCCATTACTTAAAACTTATTACATATGTGCCAGAGAGTTTGGTAATTTTATTTTTATACAATAGATAGGGAAATCACCATTAACTGGGGCCAGGCAATTCTTGTACCGAGAGCTCCTTAAAACGGCCATGCACTGCAGACTGCTGAGGTATCGCTTTCAAAGGCTTACGGACGCACTGGGTAAAGGCCACCTGTACCTCTATCTTGAATTGTGCCGACCTGAACCAGCTCGGATAATGGGACCTTATTCTCTGCCGGATGTGCATCAGGGTGCATAACCTCACTCCCCTCAGCCATGGAGGACTACGCTGAATATTGTCAGACTAGAGCGACTGACCGGGACGCAGAGCATCACATGATCATGGGAGACGAGATGGAAATGGAAGATGACTGAGGATGTACATACACAAAGAACCTTATTCTTATGTCTTGGGGGCGGGGAGGTCAAACAGATTTGAAGGACATTGTAAAGTGTCAGACCATAAGGGAATAAAAGGGGAAGGTGACTTGGAAGCAAGTTGGGTTAATTTGGTGGGTGGGCTGATAGTGTGCTATTTGTTTATATGGATTGCAAACCAGCAATAAATGATGTCCTGTTTTGTCCATTTCCAATAGAGTCCTTTTGTTTGATTTTATGTTCATTGATGGTGCCTGTGACTCAGACCTGTTGCACAATGCTGTTTTCCCAAGGGCCTCCATCCGGCCACCACCATGATTGCTCGAAATGATAAGATATGAGATCTACTTGAAAATCTCCACAGGGGACTTCCAGAGGAGGAGATCAGGGTTGTTGCATGTGAGGCTGTAAAGGGAACTGAAGTTCCCCTTTGGGACCAGGAAATTGCCAGTGTGGGATTTGATTTGTTTAGGGAATATGCTGAAATAAGATGGATATTTTGGGCTGGGTATGTTGCATTGGCAGTCTCTTTTGCCAGTGTTATAACTCTGATTCTTTTAGTCTGTCTAGCTTTTATCCAGGGATTAACCTAGAAAATGATTATGATTAGGAACTGAGCCAGGTACAAAGCATGGGTACTAATTAGAGCAATGGGTAGGTGGGACAGACGCCTGCAAGTTAATAGAGATATGCGGATGAGTGCATGTTGAGAGCCCTTATCCTTGACAGGGCCAATCCGCAGTGTCCTTGGTTGTTTTAAACCCTTTTTCCTCTCAGTACTGCAAAGGAATGCAGTCAAAAGAATGTGTTGAGCAGAGGCAACTGGGTAACGGGGCAAGTGATGAGTGAATGAAGAGTTAAATATGGAAAGGAAAATGAGCAAACAGAAAACCAGATGGAAAAACCCACAAAGAGGTTACTCGCCCATTATATGTTTAGACAGTACAACAGTTTTCTTGTTATTATTCAGACTCATGACATTATTTGAATAGACGGAAAATAGGCAAACCCAATTCCCGATTGAGGAAACATTTTAATGTGGACAAACTGGATGCCCTTCGAAGGGCACTGGAGAAGGAAGGGACTAAGATACCAGCAGTACAGTGGGGAGCGTTCACCACATTGCTGGAAGAGGCCACACCTAGAAGCTGCTAGGCAAACGTTAGAGGACTGAGGGACACTGAGGGACACTGAGGTGCTAAGGGAAAAAATAACATTTTTGAGGATTAGGAGAGTGATGGAAGGGGCTTGATTAGGCCCCCAGATGGTGGAGAAGGGAGGGCCAATGGAGTCACACATGGCAGAGGAGGATCAAGAGGATGAGGATAGTGAGATGCCAGAGGATTTACTCCATTTATCACTAAGGCTGGGTGACTAAGAAGTAGAGGAAGAGGCAGAGGTCTGAAGGGACCACAGACCCATCAGGTGCAGCAGGGAGGATATGGAGGACAACAACAGCAAAAACAACAGAAATCAAAAAGATGTTTTAATGAAAAAGTTGAGAGAAATGTTATTGTAAATGCACTACAAACCAATAATCAATTCAATCTAAAAAAAGGTGGCATAGATGTGAATTGCACTAATGCTTGAGAACGTTTTTTATAAAGATTAATAAAATAAATATACTTTTTCTACAAACAAATTGTGCGGAGCAATTAAGGCTTGTTATGAGTGAAAGTGGTGGGTATACTTACCTGCATTTATTATACTAAACCAATGTAAAGGCTTCTGAACATAAGTCAATAAGTGCAAACCTGCAATGACATAGGACCACTCAAACACACTTTTTTGTACTATAAGTACTACTCATGCTAAACAGAAGTAGTGGGAACCTTGTTTGGTCTCTACTGCCCCTGCTGTCTAGGGTTGGTGAGGGCAATGCAAATTATGCTGAACCTTCAAAGTAAACTATTAGACTTTTGGTCCACAGGCTCATTTGTTCAAGGCCCATTTGCTTGAGATTTTTTATACACATTTCCTGTCAAATGTTTATGGGGGGTTAGGTTTAGGTATTTACGAAGGAGGGGTGATGTGGAGTGTTGCGGGGGGGTGGGGGGGTGTCAAATGTGTAATATGGTACAAACCTGGTGGTAATGGAGGCACTGTTCCCGACTTGGTAAATTTGTCCATGGATATGCACAAACTGGTGGTGCCAAGGCATTGGGAGATGGAAAATCTCAGTGCTGTTGGAAAAGGAATGGCCAGCCCAATTGGAGATTTAGTTACTAAAAATAGTGGATGGGAAAAATAGTACCTGGTCAGTGAAGGTGTGGTTGAATTCTACTGATGCCCAGGGTAATTTTTTAGACAGCCTTAAAATAGAAAATGTACTATGATTCAACATTTGCAGTCACCGGAGATAGGAGAATTAATGAAAAACACCCAGGTGTCTGATTATCGGTTGTGGTATAACACTGTGTTGAATCAGGATAGAGATATCATATATATATGGTTAAATGCAACTTCAGCAACAGTTTTGTTCACTGTTCCTTTGTCTGCTTTTCAGGTGACTACCCATTACCCTAACAGGACCACAGGGCTGCGATCTGATTAGCTCTGCAACAATAGGAGTTGTTGCATGATTGGGAGAAAAGGGTAGTATTATATACAATGTGGAGTGGTACTAATACTGCACTTGCAACCTGGGGTATATATAATAGCACAACTGGTTATAACAGGTTACATTTTGAGGATTGAATTGACCAACTTGAGAAAGTTACAGGTTTCATTTCTGGGGCAGAGCTGACAGGTAGGGAGGCATTGATCCATGTGCTCCATATGATAGGGTTGTTATGTCAGCTTACCCAAGGCGCCCTGCAGAAAGAGATGGACGGAATGCTGGAAACCAAAATAAACTTGGAATGGCATAGGGTGTGTGAAGAGGTGCAAGATTATCTGAATACCAGGCTGATATCAATCAGATGAGATGTGCAACACAACAGCTGGCCATGATTGTTGAAGAATGACTTTGGGATACCTGATCGCCTATGGCAATGGAAAAACTTCTGGAAGTACAGTGGTTGGTACTGTGAAGATAAAGATGTTTGTCTACAGCACATGGGCCAATAAAAGGACTTTGAGCAATGGGCAGCAGAATACTGCTGAGACCATGGGCAGGATGCAACTGGGAATGGGTGATGCACCTTAAAGTATGGGAAATCAAAATACCCAACAATGTCTCCAGATACCTCACCTCTGACACGGGCATGGCACCCTATTTTCAGTAACTTGCCTTACTTCAGACTTGGTGGCAGCGGTGGAAGAGATAGGGCCGGTCCTCTCTTAAAACCAGAACTGGCTGAATGGAAACAGAGCGGCCGGACAAAAAGAGGGGCCTGACGCAAAGAAAAACTCAAGCTTGATGGAAAATACCTTGAGATAAACGATGTTGAGGTGAGCAGTCCTGAAGAGAGCGCATGTTGTCCAGAATGCCTCAGAAGGGCTGCCAGAGCACTGAGGAGTGGGAGTTCCAGTGGGCACTGTAGCAAGCAGTAAGTAGGAGGAAGGGTGTGTCACAGAGAGAAACAAAAGGAACCATTGAGCATCCAAGAAAAGGAAGGAAGCCAATGGACTTGGAAGCAAGCAAGGCAGAAGGAGAGAGGAAAAGGAAGGAGAAGCAGGCCAGAAAAAGGAATACAAGGGAAACAAGAACAGCATAGGACAACAAGAAATTTGTGATACGCAGTCTAGCATCATCCAGATTCTTTTGTTATTAGGAACAGTGATCTCCTCCTCACGCATAGAATCAATGTGCTGTAATCAACATAGCAGCCATATTGTGGATGGTGGAAACCTTAGCTAAGGACACCCATTGTGGTTGGCACAAGCCTGCTCCAGCGATCCCACACAGATCAAAGTCTGATACCAATACTGACACTTATTTGTTTTTAGTCTTGTTTCAAATTGGGAGTTATGGCCTTTACAGCCCCCTCCATTGCAATGTTTGAGCAAATTAAGTGAGGGTTAGTTTGAATGACACAAGCATACCAAGTGTATGCGTCTTCAGTTCAGTGTCCCATTGTTTCTCCCAGTCAGGGGTGTAGACTACACAATATAGCAAGTCAGGATAAACCCACCAATCAATAAGGCACTTGTCTTTCTCTTTTGGGTCTAGCACCCACAATTGTGTAAACATTTTTCACATTCCTAATGATGTTCCAAAAATCGATTTGTTTATTTATTTAGTTATTATGTCTAAAACTTGTACAGTTATTGTGTTAATTCAGCCGTATTTATGTGTTTTTTGGCGGCTGGTTCACATATCACTGCCAGAACATGTACACGTTTTCATCAATCAAGATCATCTTCACGTGACTATATACAACGAAAAAACGAAATCAAAAGTCGGATCTCATTGTATAATCAGGCAATAGTTTGCTTAATGTATGTCAACATCAACATAACAAAAAAAACAAATAATCTGCTGAACAACCTTAAATTAGTGTTTCTTTAAGACACAACTCAGCCATTACCCATTATATACAAACCTCTATAGTATATCTCCAATATCAAACATGCATATCACATGTCCAGTGTATCTCTGCCCAGCCTACCACAACACCCTAATTCAAAGCAAAGCCTATAGCTGAGATTCTCTGAAAAAGTAAAGAAGATATAAAAACAAGGTTAGTAAATTTCCTAAAGAGAAAGCAGAAAGCAAATGAATCAATTCAATGACATAAACTATTAGCTAAGTAAGAGTGGCTGAAATATGTTAGCTCTAGTATAATTTGTTGCAGTGTAGTAAACAATATTCGACTAAATTATTGGGCTACCTTACTTTAAGTTCGGGATTGCATTCTGTCAGATGACAAATATGTGTATTGGCTCATCTGCTTTGTATTTAAAATGCAAGCAATGTAATAAAATACAGAATGTTTTTCTCTTTTGTCAGGGAGCTCCTCCTAAATACTTTGGCTCCCCTACCACAATCATGACATAAAAAGGGCATTTCCAAAAACAAAGCATTGCTTGAAACATGAAGAAAATGACTCAATCAGAAATGCACAACATTCACTGAATCTAATGAACCTTCAGCTACTTGTTCATTATCTAAAATTGACTCTTTTCTTTCGTTGGTCCTTCAGAGCATGTGGCAGATTAATCATTTGTAATTAAGAGGCCGATTCATGGAACAAACGTGCGCCGAAAATCTTGGCGCAAGCAGGCGCAAGCAGGCGCAAGCATGCGCAATCATGAAAAAACAGGTGCACGCGCACGCGTGCGATTCATGGAAGTCCCTGCGCGTGTTTTCCTTGGGATGTGCGCCAAACCCGAGCGTGGCGCACACGGGCGCACATGTCATTGCAACAGCTCAAACGCCGTGCGTGATGCGCACAGGGAAAGCGCACAACGTCCGCGCACACACCAAAAAGGGGGCGGGACACGGGGCATAACACGCGGAATGGGGAACAACACGTGAAAAAGAAGGCGTAACTGGGGAAGTACTGCTGGGAAGTACACTGAATGGCCACACGCACGCAAACCACACGTATTTATGCAATTGAATAGGGCAAACCCGCGCATGGGCCTAAACACGTCCGCCACACGAAGGCAGGCGGTAGCATCCCTGCGCATTGCAAAAGTGCGCAAACAAAAAGCACATATATACAGCTATGATGAATGTCCCATACTGTGGCCCCCTAGGATAAATGACGTGCACGCAACACACAGGCACCCCATAAAAAGAAGAAAAAGAGACAAGCGGCCCCCCAGTAGCCCACGTGCATGCAAAAATGACACACGTAGTACGGTGTGGCAGCCAGGAGCCCAAAAAAATTGTACGCAATCAACAGGCGGGCCAGTATGGCCTTAAAAAAAAGGGGTACACGACAAACATGGACACCCGCTGTGTGAAAAATAGCGTGTGAGTGTATTTCGGGGGTGCGCGGGAAGTTTCACATGCGATAGGCCCTGTGTGAGTGGGGTACGTGTATTACTGGGGTTCGGAGGAAGTTTTACACGCGAAAGGGCCCTGTGCGAGTGGGGTACGTGTATTACTGGGGTTCCCGGGAAGTTTTACACGCAAAAGAGCCCTGTGCGAGTGGGGTATGTGTATTACTGGGGTGCGCGGGAAGTTTTACACGTGATTGGCCCTGTGAAAGTGGGGTACGTGTATTACTGGGGTGCGCGGGAAGTTTTACACGCGATTGGCCCTGTGCGAGTGGGGTACGTGTATTCCTGGGGTTCGTGGGAGGTTTCACACGCGATTGGCCCTGTACGAGTGGGGTATGTGTATTACTGGGTATCGCAGGAAGTTTTACACGTGAAAGGGCCCTGTGCGAGTGGGGTACGTGTATTACTGGGGTGCGTGGGAAGTTTCACATGAGATTGGCCTTGTGCGAGTGGGGTACATGTATTACTGGGGTGCGCGGGAAGTTTCACACGCGATTGGCCCTGTGCGAGTGGGGTACGTGTATTACTGGGGTGCATGGGAAGTTTTACACACGATTGGCCCTGTGCGAGTGGGGTACGTGTATTCCTGGGGTTCGTGGGAAGTTTCACACGCGATTGGCCCTGTGCGAGTGGGGTACGTGTATTACTGGGGTTTGCGGGAAGTTTTACACGCGAAAGGGCCCTGTGCGAGTGGGGTACATGTATTACTGGGGTGGTTGGACGTTTCATATGCGATTGGCCCTGTGCGAGTGGGGTACGTGTATTACTGGGGTGCGCAGGAGGTTTTACATGCGATTGGCCCTGTGCGAGTGGGGTACGTGTATTACTGGGGTTCCTGGGTAGTTTCACACGCGATTGGCCCTGGGCGAGCGGGATACCACTCACCGTCTGCCTTGTGTGTAGAAGAACGCGTAGCCAACACCCACCCACTGTGAAGTAATAGTTTGTGAACCCCAACGGCTGGAAAACACACGCCCGCACCCCACGAAAAGCATGTACAGAGCAATGGAAAGCCACGTGGGATCTTCAACCCGTGCCAGGGCAACGCCCGTGCGCGATACGTCACATATGCGCTTACGCGCTAAGGGCCTTTGGTCCAATGAAATCACGTACGTAGGCTGACGCGCTTACACACAGAAGACCACGCTCCTGCCCTGAAGGCCATTTTCCTGCCCTCCAGAGCCCCGAGCACGCTCACACCTGCCATCTGCTGCTGCCTGACTGCCTGCTGCCCACGTGCCCTGCTATTTGGTGCCTGCACGTCAGCCAGGGTTCCAGTTGCTGTGTCCACCCCTGCTGGAAGAGAAGACTCCCGACTGGGATACCATTGCTCCACAGCCCAGCCCCAGCACCCAGTTGCCCACCCACGCCTGCCTCAGGGGTCGCCATGTCAGGGCAAACACCATCTGAGACCACTGGCGACCCCCAGCCAGAGAGGCAGAGGGCCACCAGCTTCAGTGTGAAGGCAGTTGGTGTCCTGGTGGAGCATGTCCTGGGGCATTATGATGCCCTCTTCGGAACATCACGCGCCAACAAGGAAGGATGGGAGAGGATCTGGGACGACGTAGTGGTTGCCATCAATGCGGAGGGGGTGGCAACCCGCGCCATCAAGCACGTCAAGAAGCGCTGGGAGGACTTCAGGTTCAGGACCCTCCACAAGGCCCGGCGCCTCGCAGAGGGGGCCGGGTCAGCATGAGTGACATCCAGATGAGGGTCCTGGAACACGTATGCCCAGCGCTCCACGCCCAGATCCTGCAGAGGAAGACCCTTCTGGAGTTGAGCGGTAAGTGACCAAGCATTGGTGTGCGAGATAGGGCATGTTGCATTGTGCTGGTAGTCTGATACTTGCCTGTATGTGTGACATGGGCCATGCATGGATGTGTGTGTGCAGGGAAATCATGGTCATGCATGTGAGACCAGTAATGTGTGAACCACATGGTTGGTGCATGAGTTCCAATGCTACATGGGGAGCTGTATGGTAAATGCACACATCAAAGCATGCCAGTGTCTGTTCTTGCACATGGTGGGGGTGTGAGGGATGGGTGCTGCTGTCATGTACATGTGTGGTGCACTGAGAAGTGTGTCAGTGACTTCGATACGCCATGGATCATGATACATATCCGTGATGATGTGTAGATTCACTCATGCAGTGCGGTCACCATTGTATGCACTGTGTCTATCCACTGTGTCTGTGTTGTACAAGGCATGATGCATGACCCTCCAGTGATGTGTGTGCATGGGATCAGTGTGAGCCAGGATGTATGTGAGTTTGAAGGCAACATTTTGATTAATAGAGGCCCTTGAACATGGATGCTGATGTTGATTGCAGGCGCCATGCCTGTTTATGCATGTGTGTTGCGTGCATTCACCCATGTGTTGTGGAGGGACAGGATGGAAGTGACGTTAGACACTGCCACTCATGTGTTATTGCTTCCTGTCATGGGGAATATTGTACTGTACCCTGATGCCTGTGTTCTGTCTCCCTCTACGCAGCGTCAAGTGAAGAAGAGGGCGGAGACGGCGCTGTGGAGCCAAGCGGTGGGGATGCCTCCACTGGGCGGCGACACAAGGCCCAGCCACCCTCCCAGGACTTGCCATCATCCGGGAGCGAGGGGGCTGGTGCCGCGTCTGCCACTACGGCTGTGCGGAAGGGCCGGGTGAGCCCCCACAGGGGCTTGCAATGGCGGAAGACGGTACGGAGACATCCAGGTTGGTGGTCTCCACAGAGGAGGAGGAGCCCGCTACTGAGCCGCACATGGGGCCTGGTGGGGGTAGTACCACTGGTGCAAGTGATGCAGTCCAGGGCCAGGGTCAGGAGGCAGCACAGGTTACCGCGGAGGGGCCTGTGCATGTCCCTGTCCTTGACCCTGTGACTGCACCACCATGCACCAGCAGGGAGGCCCCCTCCCAGACCCGTCCGCAGGTAGGGGAGAGTGCCATGTCATCTGCTTCTCCACTACCTGCGGACGAGGGGTCCCATGAACGTTTGGGCTCCGTCCTGATTGGTGTCGTGTCGCGCACGCGTGACATTCATGATGACGTGCGTTCTTCCTGGGCAGAGAACGCACGCCATCACGAAAAGCAGCGTCACGGCGTGGCACTGTTGGTGGGTTCCAACATGTGACTGTAACGCTCACCTGATTCCCACGGAGGCGCAGGTCTGGCTTCGAGTGCAGATGCTTCTTCAATGGTGAAGCGCAGGCCTCTGAAGATGGACAGGAAGGGCCCTCTACTCTGGCTTCTCCGGCTCGCAGGAATATTCCCCTGTGCGTGAAAAGGGAGTATTACCTACTGACTGAGTTATGCTCAAACCTCCCACTCTCTTCCGACCCTTCACGATACCCTTCCACGATTCCCCGTGAAGTCTCACCTTAGGGTCAGGAAGGATGAGCTCTCCATCCTGCTTCTGATGCAGGAGCGCGTTGAAACCCAGTTACTTCACTGGATTGAGGATTGATGGGAGTTCAGGTAAGCTTGACTATTCAGGTAAGGCTCTGTAAAAGTTCAGTTGCAAGTTCAAAAGTCCAAGCTAAATAATAATGTTCATTGTCTTTTTGCAGCAAGCGCTAATGCTTATGTCTTTTCTCCCCTTAGGGGCCGGGGTTCGGAATGCCGGAGATATGGCGCCGACCCGAAGTGAAACGTGCAGTTCCAGTTCCAGTAAATGGCAGGTTAGTTCTGGATGAGCGCTCAGGAACTGTCTTTGCATACGCTCATTCAATGTCTTTGTCTTTTTTCCCCGTAGGGGCCGGGGTCCGGAAAATGCCTGGAAGCGGCAAGACCCGAAATGAAATGGGAATGACCCAACAGCTAAGTCTTATTCCCTTCCTTCTCTCACCTCTTATTCTTGTCTTTTTCTCTAGGCTCTGGGAAGTGGCTGTGTATCCGGATGATCGCTGCTGAAGATGGAGGAACCCAGGAAAGGTGAGTGAAATGCAGCACTGCAGCGATCGTAACGAAATGCTTTTAAAAATAATGTCTTCCCTTTCAGGATCGTCGGTGATGTCTCCGTGGTGCAGATTTTGCTGGTAAGGTCTCTTGTCTCCCTTTGCAGGTGACCCAGGATGCTGACAGGCGTGGCTGAAGTCCAGATGCAGGAGCTGACACGGTGAGCGTCCAGCTGCGAGGAGCAGAACAACGCGAAGCGTAAGTTGCTGATCGGGTGTGGTTTAAACAGCTTTGGAAGAAGTTCCAAGTGTGTATCCTTCCTCCGATCAGGTATGTATCCTTCCCCGACCACACCCGGGTGGAAAGTAATCCCACAGGTAAAGTAGTCCCATTCAGGCCTCAAGAGGGCCTGGATGTGGCAGCATGGTCTGCATCAGGTAAGTGCACATTAAAACACTTGAACACATGTCTAGCTTTATGAGCCTGGCGCCTAAGGCGCCAGGACTGCGTCCAAAGGGCCCCAGCTTGGGTCCGCTGGCACTCCCCTGGGGGAAATGATGCCTGGGGTTGCTGGGTCGGACCTGGCTCCTTGGAGGTAGGCATCATGACAGTTCCCCCCCTCAAGGCCCCTCCCAAGGTTCTTCCCTCTGGGGGTTTTGGCTTGTTCAGAAATCTCCGGTGAAACCTTTGTACCAATCGAGGTGCGTGGACATGGTTACTAGGCTCTCACGATCTCTCCTGAGGTCCATATCCCTTCCAGTCAACAAGATAGAAGAGTTTCGACTTTACCACCTTGGAGTCTAAAATGTCTTTAACTTCGAATTCTAATTCCCCTTCAATTTGAACTGGATCTGGAGGCTTGGACAATCGGGTTCCTGATTGTACGGGTTTCAAAAGTGATGCATGAAAAACTGGATGTATTCGCATGTTGGACGGTAGATCCAGTTTAAAGGCCACTGGGTTGATTATAGCCTTGATGGGATAAGGTCCTATGAATCTGGGATTGAAGGTTCGTGGGCCCTTGAGGGATAAGTGTTTAGTTGCTAGCCATACCTGGTCTCCTACTTGGTAAGGAGGAGTTTTACTTCGGTGCAAATCTGCGTTTTCTTTATACTTTTTCTTGGCTTGCTGTAAATGAGTTGCAGCTTCTTTGAAGGCTCGGGTTATTGTGGAATGCAGATGATTTACTGCGGGCATTTCCAGGGTCAGAGGTGGATCTAGGTCAGAGGTCCGAGGATGGTGACCATACAAAGTATAAAAGGGGGTTTGTCCTGTTCCAGAATGCACTGAATTGTTGTGTGCATATTTTGCGATCCAAAGGATGTCTTTCCAATTTAACTCGGATTGGTGTAACATGCACCGAAGATATTGCTCGAGAGTCTGATTGGTTCTCTCGGTTTGTCCGTCGGTCTGGGGGTGGTGGCTAGTGGATAACCACACATCTATTTGTGCTAGTTGGAAACACTTCTTCCAAAAATGGGAGATAAATTGACTTCCACGATCCGAGACTAATATGGAAGGGAAACCATGTATGCGAACTACATTCTCCAGGAATTCCTTGGCCAAGGTGGAAGCAGAAGGCAAACCCTTTAAAGGGATAAAGTGGGCCATCTTGGTGAATAGGTCCACAATTACAAGGATTGTGTTGTAACCAGCACAAGGAGGCAGGTCGGTTATAAAGTCCATTGACAGGGTGTGCCATGGTGCCGGTGAAATATCCAAGGGTTGAAGTAGGCCGGCTGGCCTTTTCTTTTGAGCCTTGTTTTGGGCGCAAATTCCACAAGACAGAACAAAAGACTTTATGTCTTTTCTCCAAGAAGGCCACCAGAAGTGACGTTTGATTTTTTCCTCTGTTTTAGCGATACCAGGATGTCCTTCCATTAAAGATTCATGATGATGGGCAATAACAAGTTCTTGCAATTCTTTACTTGGCAGAAACAACCGCTCCTGGAAGTAGGGTAAGTCATCCTTAACGGTGTAATGAGGACCCTTCTGACTCCATTCCAGTAAGGTTGAAGAGTCTAGAAGTTGTTTTACTTGCGTTTGGATGTCCTCTATAGTGTGCAATGAAGTTAAGCCTAAGATTCTTTGCTCAGGTATGATGGGCACAGGTTCTAAGATCGAATTAGGTTCTTCCATGCCAATCCGGGATAAGGCGTCCGCTTTTCCATTCTTGCAGCCAGGGCGATAGGTAATTAGAAAATCAAATTCCGCAAAGAATAGAGCCCATCGGAGTTGTCGTGAAGATTGAGCTTTGGCCGTCTTTAAATACTGTAAGTTTCTGTGGTCCGTAATTACGGTAATGGTGTGTCCTGCCCCGAGAAGATAGTGACGCCAAGCCTTGAAAGCAGATTTGATGGCCAGTAACTCTTTATCGGTAATTGCGTAGTTGATTTCAGGAGGAGAACATTTTCTGGACCAAAAGGCCACTAGGTGTAGTTGGTTAGTTTTTGGGTCTCTTTGCGACAGGACAGCTCCCATGGCCGAACTGGATGCATCGGTTTCCACTATGTACGGGAGATCTGGGTGCGGGTGTTTCAGTACAGGTGCAGAGGTGAATTTGGTTTTCAGGTCCTGGAAGGCTTGTTCGGCTTCAAGAGTCCATTCGAAGCGTTTGTTTTTCTTTAGGAGAGCGGTGATGGGTTGGACTGTTCGGGAAAATTCCGGGATGAATCTTCGATAGAAATTGGCAAAGCCGAGCATGCTCTGAACTCCCTTCACCGAGCTAGGAGATGGCCATTTGAGGATGGCGTATACCTTTTGCGAGTCCATTCGGACTCCTTGAGGTGTCAGGATGAATCCGAGAAACTCAACTTCTGTGGTATGAAAAACGCATTTTTCGAGTTTTGCAAATAGTCTGTGCTGGCGCAATTTCTCAAGAACTGCCCTAACATGTTTTCTGTGATCAGATTCTGAAGAAGAGTACACCAGGATGTCGTCAATGTAAACAATGACACAGACATCGATAAGTTCCCGAAGAGCATCATTCATAAAGTACTGAAAGGCGGCAGGTGCATTGCACAACCCGAAGGTCATCACTTGATACTCGAAGAGCCCAAATTTGGTGCGGAATGCAGTCTTCCATTTGTCGCCTTCTTTTATGCGCACCAGGTGATAAGCTCCTCGGAGATCTAACTTGGTGTACACACAAGCGTCTTTCACCTGGTCGATAAGCTCAGGGATCAAGGGCAGAGGATAACGATTCTTAATCGTTATTTCATTTAGGGCGCGATAGTCTATACACGTTCTAAGGTCGCCTTCTTTTTTCGGCACGAAGAACAGAGCTGAAGAGACAGGAGTCTTGGACGGGCGAATAAAACCATTGGCTAGGTACTGATCTAAATACTGACGCAAATGCAGGTTCTCAGGTTCCGTAAGAGCATAAATCCTACTACAAGGTAGTTGAGCATTGGGTACCAGATCGATTTGGCAATCATAAGACCGATGGGGTGGTAACGTGTTAGCCTGTTCTTTCTGAAAAACGTCTTGGAATTCTTGGTATTCTGACGGTAGCTGTACAGGGGTGGAAGTTGCTGAGGCTAGACCCATAGCTGGATTTCTTGGATAACAAGTTGGTTCACAATCAGGAAAATGTATGTTCTTTGCTCGCCAGTGAATTCTGGGATTGTGTGTTTCTAACCAAGGAATTCCAAGAATTACTTGAAATTGTGGGGCCTTGATCACATCAAACACGATTGCTTCCCGATGTCCATCCTGACCCACCAGTGTCACTTCAACAGTGGAATGCGTTACAGGCCCTGAGGCTATTTCGGTTCCATCTACTGTAGTAATGACATCTTGGGTTACTTTCGGACGGAGAGGAAGCTTAATCCTGGAAGCCAATTCACGGTCTATGTAATTTCCAATAGCTCCACTGTCGATGTATGCTTTTATAGCATGCAACTGCTGAGGCTGTTTTGGGTCCACGAGCACCATTGGCATGACAAAATGCGAGGTCAAAGAGTTAGTTTTCAAGCTCGGCAAGCGGACCCCTTACGCTTGCCGGGCTAGGTCGTTTCCCGAATCAGGTGTCACTAATTCGTTATCAGTAGCTCCAACCACCTTCTTAAGCGGTTTAACTGGACAATTTCGAAGAAAGTGACCGGAAGTCCCGCAATACAGACAAAGTTGCATTTGCCGCCTTCTCTCTCGTTCTTTCTGCGTTAATGGTCCTTTAACACCACCGATTTGCATAGGTTCAGATACGTCGGTTCTCTTGGAGTTAGCGTGGGTTTTGATCGGTGCTCGGTTTTCATACTTGAACCGGTCTGCTTTTCTATTTTGAAGTCTGTGATCAAGTTGAACCACCAAATCAATGTAGTCTGCGCAGACCTGGGGTGGGTTTACTATCTGAGCTAGAACATCCTTAAGCTCTCCGCGCAGGCCTCGATGAAACAATGTGATCCTTTTGCTTTCTGGCCATCCAGTTTCCACAACCAGTCTGTTAAAGGTGGCTATGTAGGACAGAAGATCCTGATTACCTTGTCGTAAGGATAGCAGTTCGTTATCAAGGGCCTGTCCTTGAGAGTGTCGAGCGAACAATCTTTCCATGCTGGCCTGGAAGCCCTGAAAATTCTGGAGAATGGGATCATCCTGATTTACCAATGGAATAGACCAATCGGCAGCACTGCCACTGAGGTAAGATAGTATAAAGGCTACCTTGGTCTGGTCGTTAGGGAAGGCTCCGGGTCTGCATAGAAAGTGTAAACGACATTGGTTCATAAAGACGGCATATTTCTTGGGATCCCCCGCAAAACGTTCAGGCGGGGCGAAAGGCATGTGTCCAGGTAGATTAATTTGTACCGGGTTACTCAAACCCATTGATGTGGAAATGTCTCCGGAATTAGGTAAAGGAGTGTGCCCTGCCTGGGCCTGTAATAACCTTTTGGCTAGGTCATCTGTTCTTTCCTTGGATAAGATCAGTTCTCTTTTGAGAGCGTTAGTCTCCTGGCGGGCTGAGTGCACCTCTGCCCGTAATTCCCCCAAAAGCTGGGCCAGCTGGTCAGTCTCGGAAGTCTCCATAGCGCCCGGGTGGGAAATTGTGGGTAGGCTTCGCGTTCTGTAACGCTCACCTGATTCCCACGGAGGCGCAGTTCTGGCTTCGAGTTTAGATGCTTCTTCAATGGTGAAGCGCAGGACTCTGAAGATGGACAGGAAGGGCCCTCTACTCTGGCTTCTCCGGCTCGCAGGAATATTCCCCTGTGCGTGAAAAGGGAGTATTACCTACTGACTGAGTTATGCTCAAACCTCCCACTCTCTTCCGACCCTCCACGATACCCTTCCACGATTCCCCGTGAAGTCTCACCTTAGGGTCAGGAAGGATGAGCTCTCCATCCTGCTTCTGATGCAGGGGCGCGTTGAAACCCAGTAACTTCACTGGATTGAGGATTGATGGGAGTTCAGGTAAGCTTGACTATTCAGGTAAGGCTCTGTAAAAGTTCTGTTGCAAGTTCAAAAGTCCAAGCTAAATAATAATGTTCATTGTCTTTTTGCAGCAAGCGCTAATGCTTATGTCTTTTTTCCCCTTAGGGGCCGGGGTTCGGAATGCCGGAGATATGGCGCCGACCCGAAGTGAAACGTGCAGTTCCAGTTCCAGTAAATGGCAGGTTAGTTCTGGATGAGCGTTCAGGAACTGTCTTTGCATACGCTCATTCAATGTCTTTGTCTTTTTTCCCCATAGGGGCCGGGGTCCGGAAAATGCCTGGAAGCGGCAAGACCCGAAATGAAATGGGAATGACCCAACAGGTAAGTCTTATTCCCTTCCTTCTCTCACCTCTTATTCTTGTCTTTTTCTCTAGGCTCTGGGAAGTGGCTGTGTATCCGGATGATCGCTGCTGAAGATGGAGGAACCCAGGAAAGGTGAGTGAAATGCAGCGCTGCAGCGATCGTAACGAAATACTTTTAAAAATAATGTCTTCCCTTTCAGGATCGTCGGTGATGTCTCCGTGGTGCAGATTTTGCTGGTAAGGTCTCTTGTCTCCCTTTGCAGGTGACCCAGGATGCTGACAGGCGTGGCTGAAGTCCAGATGCAGGAGCTGACACGGTGAGCGTCCAGCTGCAAGGAGCAGAACAACGCGAAGCGTGAGTTGCTGATTGGGTGTGGTTTAAATAGCTTTGGAAGAAGTTCCAAGTGTGTATCCTTCCTCCGATCAGGTATGTATCCTTCCCCGACCACACCCGGGTAGAAAGTCATCCCACAGGTAAAGTAGTCCCATTCAGGCCTCAAGAGGGCCTGGATGTGGCAGCATGGTCTGCATCAGGTAAGTGCACATTAAAACACTTGAACACATGTGTAGCTTTATGAGCCTGGCGCCTAAGGCGCCAGGACAGGGGTCCAACATGAGCCTGGCGCCTAAGGCGCCAGGACTGCGTCCAAAGGGCCCCAGCTTGGGCCCGCTGGCACTCCCCTGGGGGAAATGATGCCTGCCTCTGGGGTTGCTGGGTCGGACCTGGCGCCTTGGAGGTAGGCATCATGAGAGTGACGCACACTCTGGCAGACCTCTCCTCCTCTGTGGAGACTTTGTGCCAGTCGTTCTCCCTGCCGTCTTCTGGCCCAGATTCCACCAGGGCCCCCTGTGGACCTGGCCTGACCAACACAGCCAGCTTGGTGGAGATCCCATCCCTGCCAGAGTCGGGAGTCAGCAGTCCAGCAGGGGTGGACACCACAACTGGAGACCAGCTGATGGAGGATGTGCATGCATCATCGGACAGGGCACATGGACAGCAGCAGCAGCAGGAGCAGGCTCTAGGTGGGAGCAATGATGGCTCGGGGCCATCGACATCAGGGGGGCAGGCATCGGCCAGAGGGCAGGAAGACCCTGGATGTGTCTTCCATGTGGCTGGGGTTGGGCCAGCGTATAGGTGCGGAGCGGCGGCGGGTGGAAGAGGCGCGGCTCACCATGGTCAGAGCACAGTTCTCCATGCGTCGGGCGTTGAGGCGGGCAGAGTGCCTCGAGGCGACTCGCAGGGAGTTGGAACAGGCCATGAGTGCCTCCCTGCGAGACCTCGGGGCCAGGGCAGAGGCCCGCCTCCGGGACATCGACATGGAGTTCGATGATGCCCTGGCCCGGGACATCACAGAGTGAGCCGCAGTACTTGCCCACCGCCATTGTATATAGTAAGATAGTGTTAGGTTTCCTTTCCTTTTTTTTTATTTTGGTTGCGCTTGGACAATGCACCAGGTTTTTGTATATCATTTTTTATTAGGTAGTATTTTTGGTAGGTTTCATTTCATCAGTTGGGCTCATGGACCCTGGATTGTTCATATGTACATAGTTCACCATTGGATTTTTCTCATTTCCTTATTTTCACCATGGAGCAATGGATTTCACTTTCTTTATTCCCTTGGATTTGCTTTGTTGGACTGTGACTTTGGACACCATTTCTTTTGGATTTCTTTGGATTATGATTTCTTGTTTTATATTCTTTTACGGACATGCAGCATTTCTTTAATTATTCCCATTGTTGTGTGTTTTCTTTTAATTACATTCATGTTGTGTTTAATACATTTTTTCTTCATACTTTGATGTGTGGTATTATCTCATTGGTTTCATGCATGTCATGATAAGGGTTTTCACATTCACTTGCACCCATTGTGTGTGTGTGACGGACATGTGTTCATTTACATACTTGCCTTTGGGGTTGTATCATGTAATTGGCTTTTCTATGTGGGTGGATGCAATACTTGGTTGGGTCTTTGGGCTGGGGAGGCTGGCCATAAGGGCCATGATTGAGGATCATCATGACGTGGGGGCAGGGAGACATGAGTGGGGGCCTGCTGGCAGGTGCCCTGCACTGCTGGGTGGTGGGGGTGCAGGGGGACATGACTGGGACATGAGTGGGGGCCTTCTGGCAGGTGCCCTGCACTGCTGGGAGGTGGGGGTGCAGGGGGACATGTGTGGGACATGAGTGGGGGCCTGCTGGCAGGTGCCCTGCACTGCTGGGAGGTGGGGGTGCAGGGGGACATGAGTGGGACATGAGTGGGGGCCTGCTGGCAGGTGCCCTGCACTGCTGGGGGGTGGGTGTGCAGGGGGACATGAGTGGGGGCCTGCTGGCAGGTGCCCTGCACTGCTGGGGGTGGGAGTTCAGGGGGACATGAGTGGGGGCCAGCTGGCAGGTGCCCCGCACTGCTGGGGGGTGGGGGTGCTGGGGGACATGAGTTGGTGATCAGTAGTGCAAGCTGACATGTGGCTTGGCTGGGGGGCACGCCCATGGTGGATGGGGTGCCTGCGGGACATGACTGGGGGTGCAGGGTAGTCCCCTGTGGTGTGGGCACCCCAGTAATACACGCACAGGGCCCTTTCGTGTGTGAAACTTCCCGCGAACCCCAGTAATACACGTACCCTACTCGCACAGGGCCAATCGCGTGTGAAACTTCCAGCGCACCCCAGTAATAGACGTAACTCACTCGCACAGGGCCAATCGCGTGTGAAACTTCCTGCGCACCCCTGTAATACACGTACCCCACTCGCACAAGGCCAATCGTGTGTGAATCCTCCCACGAACCCCAGTAATACACATACCCCACTCGCAAAGGGCCAATCACGTGTGAAACCTCCCACGATCCCCAGTAATACACGTACCCCACTCGCACAGGGCTCTTTTGCGTGTGAAACTTCCCACGAACCCCAGTAAAACACGTACCCCACTCGCAAGGGCCAATCGCTTGTGAAACTTCACACGCACCCCAGTAATACACGTACCCCACATGCACAGGGCCAATCGCGTGTGAAACTTCCCGCGAACCCCAGTAATACACGTACCCCACTCGCACAGGGCCAATTGCGTTTGAAACTTCCCGCGAACCCCAGTAATACACGTTCCCCGCTTGACGTGTGCTGGGTGGCAGCCATGTATACTGGTACAGAGTTAGGCGCAGCCCTTTGCGCTGGATTGGGGATTTTGATGGCTTTTCCCTGCGTGAGGGGCGTTCTTGGGGGCGTAACTGGCGCTGCTGCAGGGTCGCTGTGCCACTGTACGCCACAGCTGGTTTTGGTAGCTAAAATCCATGAATACGAAGTGCGTGGAAATGGATTTTAGCGCACGCGGCTGGCGCAGAGATTCGCACGCGCACAATGTGCGCCAGCCGCGTGCGCCACTTGTGCGCTAAATTCTATGAATTACCCCCTAAATGTCTTGACACAGTCTGAATAATTCTCAAATTATGTGCTACTGACTTAGCATTGCTGAAGACATTGAAGACATTAATATTGCCTTGGGATGAACATGATACAGTGCCAGTTGGTTTTGTTGAATAATGAAAGGGCATTGTGTATCTAGAAGGAATAATGTATAGTAGATAAGAGAGGTGATACTTATTCAGATACATTTCTAAATAACTTGAATATTGGATAATTTGGTTGAGTCGACATTTCCCAAACTTCCTTCAGATTCAAGCCAAGTGGTTTTTCCCAGATCTGATAAAATGCTATTATTAGTGCGGGCAGGTTGAGAGGAAGAAATATTAAACTGGTTTAAGTTGTAGGCAAGTTAGAAGAAGTAGAACGTTGAAACAGGATTTAGAGGAGGGAACAATTTTAATTTAAATTGGGTGCAGTTGTCTGAGAGGTGGACAACTAAAGTAGCATTTACTTAGGGAAGAGTTTTTGGAAAGTTAATATAGATAGTGAGAGTAGTATAATCCATTTGAGCCAAATCACACTACCTAGTAATCATTGCTGGGAGTTCACCTCCAGTTCAGACCGACATCTGCAAGGTGTTGTGGTAATGCAAATTAGACCAAATGCAAGCCTTGTGCCTATCCCCAATGACTTGCTGATGTGCCTTTGAATTGGAGGTGAATTTCCAGTGATGGTTACAACGTGGTGCTGTGGCATGTTTGGCCTGGTTCAAATGTATTATTCTACTTTCACATTTCAGGTGAATGGGTTTTTTTCAAGCCTTTTTAAACACACTGTAACTCTGCTGGTGTTTGATATACTTTGATATACATATCTATAAAGTTAAGGTGATTCGGTCTCCCATAGGAAACCCGAAAAAAATAATTGCAAATAAATTTTGACATGTGCAATGGATTTGGGCAAAATTGTGAACTAGGTACGCCCACCTCCACCACCCCATACAGCAAATCTTGCAAATGATTTGTTAAAACATAAAAACGTTATTATGAAGAAAAAAAATGCTGCCTAGTCCCCATTCATTTTCCTATCGAAAAAAGGTCCTTTTTTGTCATGCCGCACAGCCCAAACTGCTGCAATGATTTGGACCAGATGCAAAACAACCTGGGCACAACGCGTTGACTCGAGGCTTTTTGTGGTTAGGGGTTATTCCATCCAGTAGCTTCATAAATATTTGATGAAAAGGGGGAGCTCCCTTCTCCAAAACAGAGAGCTGTATCTCGAGTAAATTGCCAGAAGCCGGGTGTTTATAAATGAAAAAGCCACCATAATTGTTTTCTCGAAGCAACTACAGCCGAGGATATTGGAAAATTAAACATATAAAAAAGCCATTTGCAGGTCAAAATACATGCAAATGCCATCAGGCTAGAGGGGTGGGTGGGGACACCATGTATAATTTGGAAGTTGGAGGGGGTATAGGGACTGAGTTTGCAACGCAATGTTTTTCTGCAGCCTTGGCAATCGAAAATAATAGCTACGGCTCCCGGCATCTCAACTGAAGGTGAATCGCAGAAACTACGAGTGTTGTAGGGGAAATGTGAGAGGGGAGGTGAGACCATCAGAGGAGTGGGGGAGCTGGCGTAGATGTTGGGGGCACTTGGTGAGGGCTTGGGAGAGAAGGAAAGCTTTTTATTCACTGTGTTTCCCAATAGCCGCGGCTATGGCAAACAGAAACAAATAATTGCTTTGGGTTATTGTATACCCGCTAGTATATAGCATAATGCCATGCATACGTAGTCATGTTAAAGTATCACATCAGTGGATTGGTTGTTGCTGTACACACAGTTATGTAAATAGCCGCAGGTATTTCACTCATGAATTTCTGTGCATTAATCATAGTATTCTGTGGATGTTAAATCACACAATTTTACATGTGTTTCTAATTCCATGCCCTCACCTCACAAGATTGGACATGTGTGTTTTTTTGTTTGTAATATGTGTAACCACGGCTACAAGGGTGTACTCCTGGCCGCAGGTGGAAAAGCTGCAGCTATAAAAGATTGTTTAAAAAAAAGGTTTTATATGTGTCTTGGTGTTTGTATTTGGTTGGTGTTACTGATGCAATTATGTACTTGCCTGTGATAGGTTGCAGTAAAAATGTGTCAGCCATTTCAGTACTTTTCTTAAAACAGTCCTCTTTTTGTGCAATTGATTTTGGAAAGTATTTTAGTAGCCATTTTGTAGACATTTGCCATTCATTGCAGAACCCACAGTGTGCACATGCTCAGACAGTGGCTAATGTGGAAGTATGTGTCGGCAAATACTTACAAATCTAAAGGTTTTTTGCATTGTGGTGTGTGTCAGCTATAGCAAGTAATATGTTTTTTTGTTGCTGAAGATTACAAATTAGATTTTTAATTAACATTATAATATTATATATTGTGCTACATGCTCATTTTTTTAGTAGATAACTTTTAAAACTATTGCCAGTTAATATTTACAGGTGTATTTGCAGTGGATATTCTGAGAGTACATTGTCCTGGCTGTATCTTAATCTGTTGCACACTTTCTTACAGATTTCTATTTGGGGATTCAAGATGTGGATGAATTCCTTTCTTGTGGTCCACTGCAAATATATTGGTTTGGTGCACTGATCCATGTAGAAAGTTTGTCTTGTGAAGGGATTGAGGTTGACTAGAGGTTAAAGGTGTATTTGCTTGCACTTGCTCTAAACTTCCTTTGCACCTCCAGCATGAAGTACCTTTAGCTGCTGGAGTTTTGTCCTGGCAGGAAAATGGAATAAAAATCAAAAACCATTTGAAAAATAGCACTATGCGACTGAAAATTAAAATATTTTAAAAAAGAAAACAATTAAGTAAAATAATGATTTGCCAAATTCCTCTGAGGTTAAAGGTTTATTTGATTCAACTTCTAATTATTACATTTGTAGTACAAAACATTGCACTGCTTCATGTCTGCTCTGGGCAGCAGCAGGCGATGTGGGTTTGGTGCTCCACTTGAAAAAGTTATGGCTTGACTGGTGGTGAATGGATCTGGTTTTGAAGGAGGTGCAGAAGTAGTAGATGCACCCTCAGGAGCACACCAATGTAGTGAACAAGTTCCATGCATTTACTCCTTGCAGTGTTCATGGACCTTTCTGTAAACGTCATCCATGTCATCCCAATGTACTTGTATTAGATGATTAATTAATACAGCGGTGCCCAAGCTCTGTAATGCGACAGTCATTGGTGCATGTCGCAGAGCCTTTTGAAAAAGGTGAACTGCATCTCCTTTTCCCGCTACAGAGAATGGTGCTCCTTCTCAGAAAATGTAAATATATACCATGTATTGTTTTTGTATGGGTTTTTTCAATCTGTCTTGTATTTCTTTCCCAATTATTATTATAGGAGAAGACAAAAACAGTGTAGTATGCACAAATGTATTAAAGATATTGCATTGATGTACTACTTATGCATCAAAACATGTACACATATGTGTACAACTGTAAGTAATTATATTTATTTATTTATTGTGCAGTTGTAAGATGCTTATTCATCAAGAAATTGTGTTTCAAAGCACCCACAGGGCAACACGGAGGGAATATGGGAGTGAAGGCAAATATAATAACAATGAAGAGAAAGAAATAAGCAGTCCTTCTAGGCCTTGTGAGCATTCAGAATGTGCAAGTGCAGAGACAAAGAAGGGACGAGGGAGGGGGGTAAATGCTAGGGTACCATGGAGGGAAGTTCTAGAGAGTATGTTTGCAAGCAACTGTTAAATGCCTGGCAGAAATCACTTGGTAAGATTGGTCAACTGCCAGTATCATAAGTGAGGGCCTGTGAGACAGGCCTGTGGGTGGCAAAACGGCAAGTGCTGGGAATGGGCAGAGGCTGAAGTCAATTGGGGGGGGGTGGCAGGACCCAGAAGGACACATAAGGGCCCTGGTCACCAATCTCAGCGACCGTGGGGTTTAGCAAGGGAGGGAGAGGGGGAAGGAGGAGGTGAAAAGGAAAGTCTTGAGGTGCTTACAGAATTTTAATCGATCTCGCTCAACACAGAGAGGAAGGGGGAATCTGTCCCAGAGGAGGGAGCCAGACGAGGAGAGAGATCAGCCACCAGCTTGCTGTTTAGAGAAGCACCTGACATGCAGAGAGTTGGCACCAGAGTATCGTAAAGATCTGGAGTGAGTGTATTTGCAGAGAGTCAGTTGTAGATAGCGTGGCCCCCGGCCTCAGAAAGCCCTATGAATGATGCAGAGGGATTTGAATTTGATCCTTGCAGCAACTAGGAGCCAGTGGAGAGATTTTAGGGCTGGAGAGATGTGATAATCTTGCAGCCCTATTCTGGATGAGCTGGAGGGGACGTAGAGAGGAAGATTGTAGATTAAGGAAAAGGCTGTAGCAGTAGTCCAGCCTAGAAAGTACCAGAGCTCTAGAGACATTGAGTTTATGGGAGAAAGTTATGAAAGTAAGGATTCCTTTGAGGACGTGGATTTGAAAGTGGGCCTTCTTGGCAAGCTACTGGATGTGAGGTATGAATGAGAGAGAGGAGTCGAAGATCACTCCAAGACTTCTGGCTTGAGTGAAGGAAAGAAGGAGGGAACAGGAGTCCCAATGGGAACAATCTCATTCTTGTTGGAGTTGAGGCAGAGATCATTCGAGGCACACCAGAACTGGATGGCAGATAGGCCGTCCTAAAGGATAGAGGAAGTAAGGAGAGGATCAGAGGGAAGTTTGAAGAAGATTTATGTGTCATCTGCATAACACTGAAAGTAAGGGGAGAAAGTGGAAATTAGGCATGCAAGCAAAGTAAGATAGATATTAATGAGCCTGGGAGAAAGGTTGGAGCGCTGTCGAACCCCACAGGTGTAGATAGAGGTGGGAGATGAGAAAAAGCACACAATAACATGGGAGAGACGGTCAGTGAGGAAGGAGGTCAGCCAGTAGAGTCCTTGTTCCGAGATATGAAGGGTAACGGGGAGCTGTTTTTATGAGGATGGAATGGTGTACTGTATCAAATACAGAGGAGAGAACAGCTGGAACATTTGAGTCGAGAGATGCAAGAAGTTCTTCATGGGTGTTCAGGAGAGCAGTTTATGTGCCTCTGGATGCTCGGAATCCAGACTTATGGTCGTGTAGGCAACCAACAAGTTCAGTGTGCTGGGTCAATTGGTTGAAGACCAGCTTCTCCAAGAGTTTCCCAAGGAAGGATGTGATAGAGATGGGGCAGTAGTTAGCCGGACACGAGGGTTCGGTAGTAGATTTTTCAGAGGGGGTACACAAGAGAGTGCTTGAGGGAAGAGGGGAACGACCCAGTAGCAAAAGAGTGCATAG
The DNA here is from genome assembly GCF_040938575.1 of Ambystoma mexicanum. Taxonomy (NCBI): domain Eukaryota; kingdom Metazoa; phylum Chordata; class Amphibia; order Caudata; family Ambystomatidae; genus Ambystoma; species Ambystoma mexicanum. Next base: position 592,840,003 of record NC_090927.1, read on the forward strand.
GCATGTGTGCCAATATTGTCCTTAATAGTTCTGGAAGAGTAGCAGGAGACCTGTTTGGAGGAGACCTTCATAGAGCGGACAACTCTAGTGACCTCATCAGATGTAATAGGAGAGAAGGTGGAGAGAGAAGCAGAGGGAGGATGAGAGGCCATAAGTGGCAGGGGGATGGAGGGAGGGGTTGGGGAAAAGAAAGAGAGAGTGCTTAGGATGTTGTGGGTTTTTGCATAAAGTATGTTCTCTAATTATATTTTCTTGTTTTTACAGTTGTTTTACAGACAGAAAAGTAAAATGATACAGTTCTCATCATTCCTAACATTATTCTATTTACAATGTTCATATTACTGTGGCCATGGCTAGTGTCTCTACATCTGAAAACCTACTGTATTTCACCTTCTCTACATCCATCCACCCCTCTTTATCCAGGGACATCATTTCACCAAAATGCCTGGGGTAGCGGAAGTGACATCACATGACCCTTGACCTCCGATGGCAGCACAGGAAGTGATGTCATTTGACCCGACCCCAAAGTGACATTGAGGGAAGCTATGGAACACAGCCTTTTGCCCCTTGACAAAACAGTAAGTGGCATCACATTGCACTGTTCCTAAGTACACTACGATAAATATGGTTACGATATCACTTTAATGCGATATACAATCATGCAAGAATAAATCACCATATGTATTGTTAATATCAATGTGTATAGGCCCATATTACCAAATTACTGTGAGTGCAATCAGACGTCCAAGTACAAATGCTAATAATGTGTTATTATATAGCACTTACTCTTAAGCACTTTATATAGATAACATATACATACAATATCACCCAACCTGTGCTGGTACTCATGCATAGGCTAAAAGGCTGAGTTGGCCTGTCCAGGATTCAAACCTGAAACCTGCAGATCATACACACATCACAGCAGCAACCGCTCAACCCACTGAGCTATTTTACCAGCTACAGCTATCTTACCGGCTATAGTAAAATGAGCAATTACATGTCTGATTGTTCTTAAAGTCAGAAAGCAAATTGCACTCTGTAGTGGATACCAATAAATTAGTAACTGAGATTTAACAGCAGGCCAGTTCATATGCAGGTCTGGTGCAAAGGTGGGCAAATGTCAAGCCTGTGTGGATCAACTTTTCAGGCTTCAGAGGTTGGCAAACTACATAAAATTGGGAGGGTTCATAACTGTGTATTAAAGAATTTAGAGTAGCGCTTGGAAAGCAGTGCACTCACACAGCATCCCTCACTGTGGGTACTTGTTACCTCATCAAACAAACATCCTGAACAGCATGCCATGGAGATAGGAAAAATATACACATTACAACAAAGCATTTATTGTGGCACAATGAAATGAAGGGCCCCTCGATGTGCTAAGATCAAACATTTCTACACTGTACACAAACTTTTAGGCATAAGGATTTGGTCAAGTGACCAAGACACCGAGATGGAATCTCTTCTGATGATCGTAGCAGAGACAATGACAGACACACACATGCTATAACTGCAACTTGCGAAAAGCAAAATGAATATAGTTTGTATCTGCATTCTGAATGTGGGGTGTTTAGGAACAGATTAAATCAGTAACGAACACCCTGAAGTGTGCCCAAAATAAACCTTTAATGAGTCTAGCAATTATTGTATAGAATTCCAGAAATACTTTCTTTTATTCCTATTCTTTATTATTTAGGGTCACTGCTCAAAGTGTTACACTTGTGGAACCCCCTGTTTCTTTTTTAAGAGGCCTGAACAAGAATGACAGCCACTACAGAATCAAAGAGCCACATGGCTCTGGCCATGGCCCAGGAGCTTCCATTTCTGTGTTTTTTAGGGGTAGCAAAGGAGACCATAGGGGTAGCAAGGGGGATCTCAGGGGTCACAGTTGCGACCCTTGGCGACCCCCAAATGATGTACCAGTCTTTATCTTCACCCACCTAACCTAACACTGATTACCCCCACCTACTCTCCCTACTTACACCTTATTTACCACCATTGTACCCCTACCATATCTTTCCTCATCCTTACACCCTACTCCCACCCTCTATACCCCTATCCAGTCTACCCCCATTCTCTTCACCACTAGCCACAAGCCCTATTTCTACAGAATCGTTTCATGCTGCTGCACCCTACTTCCACTATCTCTTACACTGTATATATCTCAAAATGCAACTTATAGACTACTGAATACACACATATACACATGAAAATAAATGTTTTTTTAAACATAAATTCATATCCACGGCTACTTTAGCATCCAATGAGATGGCGAGCTTAGGCGGCAGGGGTAATCACAGCAATGACTTGAAGTCGTAACCGCGGCTACAACATCTCCAATCACAGTGCTGCACACCCAGTCACGGTTATCTTCAGGCCGCACAATTAGTCACAGATATCTTCAGACCAATGGTCGAAGAGTGCTAATTTGATATTTGAGTACACATTTGTGTAACAGTTTTATAGGTTAAAAAAAAATATAGAAATACTGAAGAAGACACTGACAACTGTTCCAATGATTTTTCAGGTTATGAATATTCTTCAGAAGATTGCCGAGGAATAGGTGATTTTGACTTAACATCAAACAGTGATGTGGAAGAAATTGGGAAGGATTTTGAGAAGCATTGGCTAAGTTATTTATTTTGGTTTGAGGATAGTGATCTCGGACGATTGGAAGGATTTATGACTTGTGGAGAGTGATTTTTGTTAGTAGAAGACATTTTATTTTTGGGAAAAGGCATTTAATACAGCATCAATGGAAAGTGCAAAGAGACTCATTTCATTTGTTTTTGTAACCTTCAAATGGACCTCATTAGGGAATTGTAGAGTTTGATACATTGTCAGAATAAACAAAGTATAACATCAAAGCAGTACTCTGAAATGTGCAAAAACACTACACAGAGTGTAGCCTAAAACAGTTATTTTAAGGACCACCTATTGCATAAATAAATATACATGTATAAACACATATAACACATTTGGCTACAAAGAAAATAAATTTCAGCAACACAACTGCATCCAATAGATCACATACACGACATTGTGATCTTTCAGTGCACTTTGTGTTTTATTTTGTCTATTTGTTTATTTTGTCTTAGAGGGTGGTCCTTAAAAGGAGCGTTTTTGGGGGAGGGAAGGAGTGGGGTGGAACTGGGAAGGCAGGAGCATTAAGGATGAAACAATGAAACATGGACAAAAGGGATTGAAAAAATGAAACATTATTTTGTTTTCAATTCATATATTTTTTTTATTTTCTTTTTTTTGAAGAACAACTTAGGAAATACATTCTAAAATCAGTCACAAAAGGTCAGTAACCAAAAGAGCCAACTATCTCTAATCAGCCACCCAGTTTTACAACCAGCCATGATCTGTTCTCCTTTTCAGTTGCTAGTAAATGATTCTTAGTTTGAATTTTAACTAATAGTAGGAGTGTGTGTTTTGTGTTTGGAATTAGTTGGTGCGACTGTCAGAATTGTGTTCTTGCCTTTGATCGGTTGCAGGGAATGTGTGTCAGCCATTTTACTAGTTTGCTTTCTACAGTCCTGTTTTTGAACCATTGATTTTTTAAATGTATCATATGCACCATTCTGTAGGCTTTTGACACTGTGTAGTTGTTGAATCTGTGACTGATGTGAAGATCTCTGCATCTTTTGGATTAGTTGAAAGTGAGCGATAGTGTATTTGTATATGTTTGATTCCTTGTTTGTACTGTGGTTTATATAAGCTATATTAAATAAGTTTCTGTTTTTGAAATAGTAAAGGTTATAACTTTGATTTTTAATCCAGGGTTTTCTGGTTTACTTTTATGTTTTATTGAGAGTAATCAAGCAGCAGTCCATGTCAATCTATGGTTATCTGTGACAGAAAATGTTTGCATGTATAAGTTGTTTCTCACTGTTTTGCTGAAGGGTTTATTTGATAATATGCTGTTAATGGGTCTTTATAAATTCTTTTAGTATCTTACTGTAGCTTACTGTTATTGTTAAACATACACTGGTACTGCTGCATATCTAAAACATATGTGGAAAGAATTGCTAGAACTTTGTGTTTAGGAAAGAAAACCTATTTCAGTTTGAAGAACTATGCTGTGCATTGAGGTGCATAATGTAGAAACACTGAGTCGACCTGCTCCAATGAAAAGAAATACATGCTCACAGAGCAATAGGAGTTAGATTCTTTTTTCAATGGTTTTCTAACCACTTTTGGTGTTTTTAAACAGGTTTTGTGTTGTATCTGAAAATGTGTTTACTGTGAAAAAGAATTGTTATGCTGGTGTGTATGTTACCGGATGGTTATCTATGAGAGAACATAGATTGCATTATTTTGTTCTTCGTTGCTAAACACAGTGCTTCAATTATAAAAAATAAATATGTATCGGGACTCAACATTTTTGTTTGGCAGCCAGCAGTGCTTTAAGACATTCCTTCAAGTGGAAAAGAGCACTGTGGGCAGCACTGGTGTAAGGAAACCTTCCCTGAACACGGACTCTGTAAGCATGAGCCATGGAAGTGCAGGCATTCTTCATATAGAATAGACTGAATCAGCAGTGTAAGCTTCCATCAAATAGAATAGTTTCAGCATGGTCCTCAGTAGTTTACACTCCCCTCACAAACAATGCATATAACATTGGCCCTAGCAGTTAAAACTCTGCTCATAAAGAACATAGGAATGGAATTAGTAGTGAAAGCTCCCCTTAGATAAAGGAGACAAAAAATGGTTTCCCAAATACAAATTGTTCCAGGGAAAACAGGCACAGTATGAGCTTCAGTGGTTCAATCTGGGCACATATATAACATTCTTTGTATGGGTTTCGTTGTGCCTGATCCCCTCATGTAGAATAGGCATCATATGGGTATCAGAAGTGCAATTGCACACACATCTAACAGTTACAGTATGTGCCTTGACAGTGCCTGCTCCAGACGCATAGTTTAGACATAGCAGTGGCCTTTGCAGTCCATACTCCACTCACATAGAACATACATAGTGCTGAACATAAGTAGTGGCCGTGCAAGATCTGATTTTGTGAATTATTGTACAATCATCACAATAACAACCATATACTTATAAATTATGATTATGTTTTACTACTGACTTCTGCAATTGTATTCGCTCTCCCCTCTTGCTTCTCCACTCTTTTGTGTATCACACACATTGGCCCTCATTAGGACCCTGGCGTTAAGGGGTTAACGGTGCCGTAAAAGGTGTCAGCGCCGTTAAACCCTTAACACCTTACTACGAGCTAAATTTGCGGGACCCGACCTTAACGGCTGGTCTAGACCAGGTCTAGGGGCCCGCAAAGGGACTCTCGAGGTAAGTACGGTACCGCAAGAAAATATTGACACTTGGATTGAAACATGACAGTGAAGACATTCTGAAGATTCCTGATTCCGCACCAATATTGGATATATTTTTCACATAATGCATGAAAGTGAATTTTTGACATTATGTTATGCTGTTGCTCATACCCTTCAGACAGGGACTAGATTTGAAAATGTTTCTACATGTGAGATGGTGCAACAGGTACAAGAAAAGAAATAACATTTTAGAAAGAAAAATTACCAATATCCTTGCCATAATGAGAGGAACTAAGGAATGTACAGAAGACATGCTTAGGTTAGATGCATGATCAGAAATGTGGACCTTCCAACTTGATGTGTGCTTTAAGTTGTGCATAATATGGTTGGGATGATCTTTCAGAGTGGATTTGTGAAAGCAATCCACAGAAAGAAGACATAGAACACATAACACTGGGAGAATTGTGTTCCATGGACCCTGCAAGTGTATTGTTATTCTTTCATCACCAATTTCTAGCCATGTTACAGTTTATATATAATAAAGAAAATGGGTCACTAGCTCCTGTGGAACATTTCCTTTGGAGAAAATAGTACCAGGCATGTGGGGCTCCAGATATATATTTGCTGTTGTGGATTAAAGATGCTCCTCAGTTTGGTAAAGAAAGAGATGGCTGTGTTTTTGTGTTATACACATATTTGACTTGTTCCATCCCTGCTCATTTATGTAACAAGGTGGAAAGGTTTCAAAAGCACTCGTGTGGAAAGTACTGTCAGAGAAAATACAAAAGTAAAGACACGTACTACCATGAGTGCAGATTTGGCTTTCCTATGCCTGTTACAATAGTTAGTCAAGAAAATTGTTTCATTTCATCTGTTCGACACCATGTTACTAGGAAGTTCCCCAGGAATGTGTACCATTTAAAAAGAGATAAGGAATGCCAATTCATTAATGATTGCAATCCTGTCATTGCTCAGCTTTTGTATGCAAATACTTATGTACAGTACATAATAGATGATACAACAGCTGCTGCTCGTTATGTTACAGTATACATGAAAAAAGATGAAAAGAGCAATGCAACTGAAGTACAGGCAGTCTTATCAGCGGACAGAAGTCTCAGTCAGAAACTTCTCAGCTTTGGTCTCAAGATGCTCGCCTATAGATAGTGTGGAAGCTACGAAGCTGCACATCAACTAAATCATTTGCCTCTGTATGGATGTGACATTAATGTACTATGGATAGGTATTGGCCCAGCTACAACAAGAAATCACATACAGAAACCTTTGTGTTAAAATCAGCAGTTATCTGAAGGAGTACCTGATAGTACAGTGCTTCTCAAATAAAACTTGATTGATACCTATTATTCCAGGTCTACAGAGTTGGAGGATCTGTGTAGGAAGTAGTAGAATGCTACTCATATCGAAATATTGAAGCAAACAATGACAGAGGACGATTGACAGAACATGGATCTACTGGTTGCCCAGTAAAACATGAAAAGCCACGTCTCATGAAACTGTCTTGACAGACGGCTGAGAAAAATGTATTATTTTGTGTGTGCCCTTTGCAGTTATTTTTCTCATGGCTGGCAGAGAGTGAAACAGTTGGACAAACATTATTTTTGCAAATAAAGGCTTAATTTAATATCCACAATGTTAACAGTACTTAGTGTTACTGAAAAAGAACGACATCAAGAAGAACTTTTGGCAGATGAATTGGCAAAAGGGGCACTTGAGGGCAGTCAAGTTTCTGCACAAGGAAGTCAAAATGTTTTAGGCAAACCAATTATTCAAACTGATGTTGAGCTTGCAATGGAATAAGTAGGAAGTGCAATGCAACAGACTAAAGTTGCAGATGCAAATAATGAGACATCAGTAAGTAAACATAATGCAGAGCAGAAGGAATCCTATTGTAAAATCAAAGATGGGGTTTTACATGGTTTACAACATGACAAACATGAATGGTTCTGTTTCCAAAACTGACCTCTTTTGATGTATGTCATTGAACAAGCAGGAACATGCACATCTTTTTTAATTCATGCATTAAGAGCAATGCTACAAAATGTAACTGCTCTCTGTCATGTAATGTCAATGTTCCAACAGGATTAGCAGCATTCAACAAAGGGGGTGTTACTTTATATCAATTGTTGATGCTACCAGTGGAACATGACAATGCATTTGAGTATCAAAAACTTGTATCAAGTGCAGTACAAGAAGTAGGGAATGTTCTGAGAAAATTAAAAACCTTGATTGTAGATGAATTAAGCATGGTGTTTAACTTGATTCTAGCTTTCATTCACTTGTGAATGCAAGAGGTCTTGAAGACTGTTTATGATGTTTTGCTTGGTGGTAATCATGTCCTTGTTTTCATAGATTTGTTACAATTAACTAATGTTAAAGGTCCACTAGTCTTCAAGATGCTGCAATCTAAGGATAGTAAAAAAAAAAAACTATGGGCAGCATTGGTAATTTCAATCTTTGGAATTGTTTTGAATTCCAGGAACTTACCTTTAATATGAAGCAATCTGCAGACTTAGAGTATGCTGAAATACTTAATACGATGCATGTAGCTATCCTTGAGGAGAATATGAAAACAGTCTTAAATGTGACACTGATTTCTGACATGTTTCATGCTGGTTGCACCGCACCTATGTGATGGTGGCTCTTCAAGAAAAGAACATTTCTTGTGTTGCTTTGATGTGTACACTTGGAGGGTGGGACAAGTTCAACTCTACAATGCTGCTCTCTGAGAAGCAAGACATTGCAGAGATACAATCGTACAATGTTTTAGATGGCCATCTGATGCCTTTAGAGTTAGAAAAAGGAGCAAAGGGTCAATTAATTCAATTAGGCAGTTCAATTTCTTACACAGCTGGTTTAGAAGTGGTTTTAAAACTGTTCATCAATGCACGAGTAATGTTAAAGAGGAACTTCAATGTAGAAATTGGTCTAGTCAGTGGATCAATGGGAAGAGTGGTTGCATTTCACACTTTTCCTCACAGGACAAATATTGAACATATTCTTGTAAAGTTTGATCATGTAGAGGAACCTCATTTGATGTCTCAGACCGCTGCACTCTTTCTGCTTTTTATGGATGCCTTTATGAAAAGAGCACACTTTCCATTGTGCTTTGCATATGCAATTACTATTCATGCATCACAAGGGTTGACTTTAGAAGCAGCCCTCATTGGCATTGGTCATATACTGTTGAAAGAAGGAATATCATATGTAGCCCTGCCATGTGTAAAAAATATTGGAAGTTTATTTTGAACAATAAGATGAATCGAAAGTGGCAGTTGACATTTCCTGCATTGAAGCATATAAAAAATGACATGTAGTCTTTGATCCTCACGTTGACCTTATACCTCTTTCTGCTAGGCTTTTAGCAGGAAAAATAAGCAACCAGTGATTCTACATTCAAATAAAGTGGTTCTTCTTAAGTCTGCAAAACACGAGAATCTAGTAGTGTTGGAAAGTCAAAAAAATATGACATACTTCCATTGTAGATTTAGTAATCAATCAGGAGTTGAATGCAATGCAAATGCAGCTTTGTGCATGTTGTTTCAAATGACAACACTGATTCAAGATCACCGACCTAAAATGCTAGTTAGCTTTTAGCATTATGTTGTTAAGCCCATCCGGGCCAGCGGCCCGAGGTGAACTGGCTTTTTTTATCAAGTCTTCAACAGCACCCTGTGAGCACTCTACAAACAAGGGTGACCATGGACCGACGCAAAGAAATAAAAAGAGCAGTGCAAAACCATCAAAGGCGTGCACCCAAAGAAGTCGTTGGTCGCGAATACAAAATACAGAACTGTTAAGTGAGTAATTATAAAGAGCACACAGCGCTGTATGAATCACGAGCATACAATAGTGTTCTTTGAATGGGCATTCAGTCTTGATGGTACAGTTTGTGTATGGGTGTTAAAGGTATTATTTTGCACTCTAATTCTTTTTCGTGTGAAAACGGGCACACATAGCGCCGTTTATTTCATGGGCCCTCAATATTGGTATCTGGACGGACAATTAGTCTTGGTAGCGCAGTAGTTGCCGTAAGGGTGCCCAAGGCATTACGATGCACTTAATCCTTTTATTGTGCTATAATGCAAAGTGACAATGCTAATACTTTCTAACTCTAGTTTTGTGGGGTCTGGTAATGCTATATTCTAGCGTTAGCGGGACCAGCCCCGGTTTTCAATACAAATTACCAGTGCCCACCATTGTTCATTTGGTGGTTGGGTAGCTGAGTCAGTTCCTGAATAGGAAGCTTGGCACTAGTTATAAATGTGAACAGAATAAGTGTGGTTGCTTCTTAGGTGATATACTTGAGGTAATCTATTTACTTTTTTCTGAGTTGTGAATATGGGGGGCCCGACAGTTGCGGTGGCCACTGCCCAGGGAAGCAGTCTTACTTGGAAGACGCACCTACCATGCCGTGGACAGCATTATTTGTTAAAGCTACCACGGTAAGCCTGCCACTAGAGATTTATGGCTCTTGAGTTGGTCAGTTGAAAAAATTGGTAACAGCAATACTCATGGCTGTTTTTTATGCTGTTCCTTATAGGGTTACGGTTGAGCGTTACCATCACAACGAATGAAAAATTAAGAATACCTACATACCGATTCCCCTTTTTTTCTCCCCTGAAGAAGTTCTAATAATGTTGTCAAGTGATGTTGTAGAACGAAACATGTTGGGCAATGTTGTTGTCATTTATTAAGGCAACTCTGATGAAGAAGCTATTTGATTAATTAGAACCTTGAGTAGCAAGGATTTGCCTAGCTAAGACACTAAAGGTCGAGAGTGAGCATCTCTGAATTTTTGAGAGCTCACTGCAGTGGTATATTCGACTATTGTATGTATTTTTATGGATGGTGAAGTGAGTTTGAATCAGATATCGAATGCACGGTGTCTGGTTAGTAAGAAAGCACTTATGAACTGTAGACAATATTGTGTCTGCCAAATGTTTTTTTATAAAAGGATGATTTAATACAATTTTTAACAAAAAACATATTGTCTTAATAAAGGAATTTTTTGTATTGCATAAAAAATTGGTTTGAGGAGTTAAGTGTTTTTCTCTTAATATTGAAGGTGACCGAACCCTTGTATGTGAGTTTTCCATTCCCTTAAGGTACAGCATAAGAGCAACGAGGTTCCTTAGTCAAGTAGCTTTCGCGAGTTGATAAGGGGGGATGAATGTCGAGGCTGATAAAGTATTCCCCTCAATCTTCTGATTGTAATTTTGTTCACTCTACAAACCAGGCCACAGAGGATTTTTGAACATATGATGATTTGTCACACTTCACGTCACAATATAATTCAGTATAATATTTAATCCATTGGTGTTCGTTTACGCCATTTAATTGAGCATCAGCCTGTAAGTGATATGAATGATTATTGAGTAACTGCCAGATTTCTGCTGAATTTTTATTGGCAATTGCCTTCAACATCTTCTCGCTGTCATTCTGAAGCAGTAGGACTTTCCTGCCCCTTGTCCAGTTTTTATACCTGCATTTCAATATTTTAAGTGCCGCTGCGCAGAGCAGATCTTGAGATGCACAGATCAGCTTTTTTCTCTGTGATATTTGGCTCTTTTGGCCTTGATTCCTGGGTCAAAAGCATGACATGTTTAACTGCACTGTTAATGGGCATGGTAATTGTGTTTTTGAAAGGCAACAGTAGGTCTGAATATTGAGCCGGTGAGTCCAACCTAGCATTACAATTGATGGCTCGGTTGAAGGCTGCTAATTTGGGCACCGACCATCGAAAGCGAGATTTAGCATTATTGACTACTAGTTGCGGTTGAAACCAATGCTTACTAACTGAATTTGAGTTCCAGGACAATTTTAGTGACAACAGATTATTGTCACTTTGTTGTTGACTGAAGATATTGAACGCTTTTAATCTCTGAAACACATTTGTATCAACATATAGTAGTCGATAATGCTGCTCGCTGCCTCCCTATGCCACGTTGGGTGGGCAGGGATATCACCAGCTATTGTTCTGATAAACATATGAACATTTCTTTCTGGCATGAAAGAAATCCATCTTCAGACTTCTATTTGAACACTTTTTTGAGGATATTTCCAACAGTCTAAATTTAAGTTGCCCACCAGCATGGTGTAAGTTATATCTGGCATTATAAGAACTAGATCCAATAGTCTGGCTAACCCTAAATAAAAGGCTTCATCAACGATGACTGCTGGATTCCGATAGAAATTAATCAATGCTATGTTGTGTTGGGAACATGATATCTTTACTAGTTGAATATATGTGCTTACTGAGTGTTAGGAAAGATTTCATAATTGCGTCTAATTTTTCCTCCATGTGTCAACCCCCACACTTTTTGCTGCTGTTTAGCCACAATTGACTGACTTTGCCAGAGAAGCAGAGCCTTCAGCTGCACTCCTCTGGACTTTCGCTCACTTCTTATGGGGAAAGTGACATGCCCTTAAGACAGTCAGTACTGGTTGACGTTTGCTTCCCTTAGTCCTTTCCTCATGTTGCAGCTTTTGTGCAACATGTAACAAGTGTGCAATGTATCTTACCATACAGCACACTTGGGTCTCAAGTCATTTCCCAAGGCCCTAGAAACTCTTGTTGGACTTTTTATGAACTGTGCAGATGTGTCAAGGACAAGACTGGTGGCAGCTATCTTTTCACATTCGTTTTAGCCCTTTTCTGCCATGTTAACCGCGTTAACCACGTTTGGCACGAATAGGTGGCCTGGCTCTAAAATGGCTGTGCCACGAGGTTCTTTGTCCTGTCCTTTGGCCATCTTGCCCCTTCACCTTTCCCAGGTCGAGCCGACACGGGTCCGTCCTTATTTGGTCACGCACTTTCCCGTGAATCCCAATGCTTTCACGGGGCTTCTGCATGCCTTGTATGTGTGCCTCCAGGATGTGGGCTGAAATGTCTGATTCCAATACACATCCTGGGTGCCAGAGAGTCTGGAGTGCCATGAATGCCCGGGACCACTGTGGTCCGTGATTGGTCCACGTATGGAGGGTGTGTTTGTGAGCAGATCCCCCATTGGGTCCTCTCCGTTTTGGCGCAAAGGGAACTTTGGATAAGAGGAGGCTGGAAACACCAAAACCAGGTCGATCTCCTGAGTTCACACCGAAGGAAGAAAAGGAGCCAAGTACGCTGCAACAAGAAGCCGAGTCGAGGAACTGCTGGTGACCCACTGGAAGGTTTGGCACCCGGAGCGCACTGTCATCCTGTGGGACCCCTCTGCATCTGATCATCCAAGAAGGTCTGCGAAGACGCTTCGACCCATTGGAATAGTGGGACCAACTATTCTCTGTACCTTCATCAAACCCTGCAAGTAAGCCTTCTCGGAAGTGTCCCTGGGGCAGCCAGTGGTCTGACCAGCTTACACAGGACCTTTGCTCTGTCACCGCTGTCGTTTCAAGGAGGCCCTCGAAACTTGGTATACTGCAAACTCTGCGTCCACGGCACCCTTACATCAAATTTCGTACACTTGGCATTCCCAGGTCTGAAGTGAGACGAGTGCGTCCGGACTGGAGTATTCGCGGTTACCGTGTTGCCCTGCTGCGGCAACGACCTGTGCAAGTTTGCTGCCTTTGTGACCCTCTTGCCGAGACGTCCTTTTTGCTGCATTCGAACCTGCCAGCGAAGTGGATCGCACTGGCGAAGTTGGGGTCTGCTTGCGTCAAAGACCGCTAAGTACTCCATTACCCAACCGGTGGCCCCTAGCGCAAGAGCCCATTTTTACGCACAAGTGGCCCCTGCGGGTCCCTCTTCTTTCCACCGCTATTGCGAAATAGCGACCCCATTCTGCACTCTCGAACTGCCTCTGCCTCCAGTGGAGGCCCTTCCTGAATAGTGGGAACTTGTTCTGCATCGCCGCATCCACCTTCCTGAGCTGCTAAAGACCCTGGAAGAGACCCTCTCCTGCCCATTGGCACAAGCACGTGCACCTGCATAGCATGCACTTTTGAGCACAAGGCTCCTCTCTTCGTAGGGCTTGGACTGCCTCTTAGTTAGGTGTATTATTGATGCGGAACTGGGCCTAAAGAATATTTGCACTGCCTGTTTCCTTCCCCTCTAGGTTGTCGACATATTTCGTGCATTTAACCCTTTAGACCCCATTAGTCTTGTATATACATTGTGTTGATTGTGATGTGTTGGTTCATATAGTGTTACTGTGATTCTTTTACTATGGTCAATGTTACAAAGGCCTTATAATAAATGTGTCTATATTTTTAATATAACACCTGTCTGGAGTAATTTGTAAGTGTCCTTGCTTTGTGTGCTCATTGAGGTCTTTCAGTCACCCTCACCCCTCTTGAGACTTAGTCTTGACCGGCGCCATAGCTACCCTGATTGGTCTGGCTTGTCCAGAGGTTACCCTGTTCCAAGAAACTAGGCTGGCCTTCTGAACCTCTGCCCCTTCAGGTCAGAGTTCAGAAATCCATCTTAACAAATTGGTGTACAGCGGTGGGATAGGACTGAAGGTATCCAGTGTTACATACTAGTGAAGGCATTTCAAGTTATTCCTCCCAGGACACACAGTGAATTGTTATAGTATAACTTTAAAAAGGCCATAGTCCTATCTAACAGTATGGAAACAAGTACCTTGTTAACTGTGAATGCTTCTAAATCTGAAACATTGAAAAAGATGTGTGCTGAAAGAGGTGTCTCTTCTCAAGGCAGAAACGTGGAAATGATCCAACGAATCATGGACTGGCAAGAAGCTCAGCTTAGTGCTATAGCTTACGAGGACAATGCAGACGGAGCTGGGGTTGCTCTCACTTGCAGAACTGGTAGTTCTGCAGCTGCACAGGTCCACAGACACCATGAGGATTTGAAGGATGTAATGTCCAATGTTTCCTCTGCCAGTGCTGAAGGTGTGGCCATACTTGAATTCAAGAGACAAGAAATGAGGTTTAGGCAGAAGGAGCTTGAGTTCAATATGGCCAAACTGAAAATAGAGCAGGCAGAAAAACAGAAAGACAGGGATCACCAGTTGGAACTGGCCAATCTCCAAGTTGCCAATGGATCCAAGGGTCCTGGATGTGGGTCTGGGGCCTCCTCTCATCCAAGGTTTCCTAAGGATCTGCTCAGTGTGTATGAGGAAAAGAATGACATTATGGACTGGCTGAATACATTTGAGTACGCATGTGAAGTTCAACAAGTTGACAATGCTGATAAAATTCCCTGGTAACTTAGCAGACTGCCCCATTCTGGCTGCAGTGCCATTATGGAAATGTCAAAAGCTGATAGAGCAGATTTTGCAATGCTGAAGCAAACTCTCATCTTAAAGTTTGGAAAGACTCCTGCGTAAAAAGGAAAAAGATTCAGAGAGTACAAAAAGAAAGAAGGTGGTACTTGGGTATTTTATGTAACTGAATCATTAAAGAACTTGACTGGCTGGGTGAAGGTTATAAGGTCTCTACTCTTGAAGGTATGATATGTCTTGTCATGCTGGAACATATTTTTGCATCTTCTTCCCCTGAAGCATTGGTAATTTCAATCTTTGGAATTGTTTTGAATTCCAGGAACTTACCATTAATATGAAGCAATGATTTCTGCCATGTTTCATGCTGGTTGCACCGCACCTATGTGATGGTGGCTCTTCAAGAAAAGAACATTTCTTGTGTTGCTTTGATGTGTACACTTGGAGGGTGGGACAAGTTCAACTCTATAATGCTGCTCTCTGAGAAGCAAGACATTGCAGAGATACAATTGTACAATGTTTTAGATGGCCATCTGATGCCTTTAGAGTTAGATAAAGGAGCAAAGGGTCAATTAATTCAATTAGGCAGTTCAATTTCTTACACAGCTGGTTTAGAAGTAGTTTTAAAACTGTTCATCAATGCACGAGTAATGTTAAAGAGAAACTTCAATGTAGAAATTGGTCTAGTCAGTGGATCAATGGGAAGAGTGGTTGCATTTCACACTTTTCCTCACAGGACAAATATTGAACATATTCTTGTAAAGTTTGATCATGTAGAGGAACCTCATTTGATGTCTCAGACCGCTGCACTCTTTCTGCTTTTTATGGATGCCTTTATGAAAAGAGCACACTTTCCATTGTGCTTTGCATATGCAATTACTATTCATGCATCACAAGGGTTGACTTTAGAAGCAGCCCTCATTGGCATTGGTCATAAACTGTTGAAAGAAGGGATATCATATGTAGCCCTGCCATGTGTAAAAAATATTGGAAGTTTATTTTGAACAATAAGATGAATCGAAAGTGGCAGTTGACATTTCCTGCATTGAAGCAAATAAAAAATGACATGTAGTCTTTGATCCTCACGTTGACCTTATACCTCTTTCTGCTAAGCTTTTAGCAGGAAAAATAAGCAACCAGTGATTCTACATTCAAATAAAGTGGTTCTTCTTAAGTCTGCAAAACACGAGAATCTAGTAGTGTTGGAAAGTCAAAAACATATGACATACTTCCATTGTAGATTTAGTAATCAATCAGGAGTTGAATGCAATGCAAATGCAGCTTTGTGCATGTTGTTTCAAATGACACCACTGATTCAAGATCACCGACCAAAAATGCGAGTTAGATTTTAGCATTATGTTGTTAAGCCCATCCGGGCCAGCGGCCCGAGGTGAACTGGCTTTTTTTATCAAGTCTTCAACAGCACCCTGCGAGCACTCTACAAACAAGGGTGACCACGGACCAAGTACCGACGCCAAGAAATAAAAAGAGCAGCGCAAAACCATCAAAGGCGTGCACCCAAAGAAGTCGTTGGTTGCGAATAAAAAATGCAAAACTGTTAAGTGAGTAATTATAAAGAGCACACAGCGCTGTATGAATCACGAGCATACAATAGTGTTCTTTGAATGGGCATTCAGTCTTGATGGTACAGTTTGTGTATGGGTGTTAAAGATATTATTTTGCACTCTAATTCTTTTTCATGTGAAAACGGGCACACATAGCGCCGTTTATTTCATGGGCCCTCAATATTGGTATCTGGACGGACAATTAGTGTTGGTAGCGCAGTAGTTGCCGTAAGGGTGCCCAAGGCATTACGATGCACTTAATCCTTTTATTGTGCTATAATGCAAAGTGACAATGCTAATACTTTCTAACTCTAGTTTTGTGGTGTCTGGTAATGCTATATTCTAGCGTTAGCGGGACCAGCCCCGGTTTTCAATACAAATTACCAGTGCCCACCATTGTTCATTTGGTGGTTGGGTAGCTAAGTCAGTTCCTGAAACGAAAGCTTGGCACTAGTTATAAATGTGAACAGAATAAGTGTGGTTGCTTCTTAGGTGATATACTTGAGGTAATCTATTTACTTTTTTCTGAGTTGTGAATATGGGGGGCCCGACAGTTGTGGTGGCCACTGCCCAGGGAAGCAGTCTTACTTGGAAGACGCGCCTACCATGCTGTGGACAGCATTATTTGTTAAAGCTACCACGGTAAGCCTGCCACTAGAGATTTATGGCTCTTGAGTTGGTCTGTTGAAAAAATTGGTAACAGCAATACTCATGGCTGTTTTTTATGCTGTTCCTTATAGGGTTACGGTTGAGCGTTACCATCACGACGAATGAAAAATTAAGAATACCTACATACCGATTCCCCTTTTTTTCTCCTCTGAAGAAGTTCTAATAATGTTGTCAAGTGATGTTGTAGAACGAAACATGTTGGGCAATGTTGTTGTCATTTATTAAGGCAACTCTGATTAACAAGCTATTTCATTAATTAGAACCTTGAGTAGCAAGGATTCGCCTAGCTAAGACACTAAAGGTCGAGAGTGAGCATCTCTGAATTTTTGAGTGCTCACTGCAGTGGTATATTCGACTATTGTATGTATTTTTATGGATGGTGAAGTGAGTTTGAATCAGATAGCGAATGCACGGTGTGTGGTTAGTAAGAAAGCACTTATTAACTGTAGAAAATATTGTGCCTGCCAAATGTTATTTTATAAAAGGATGATTTAATACAATTTTTAACAAAAAACATATTGTCTTAATAAAGGAATTTTTTGTATTGCATAGAAAATTGGTTTGAGGAGTTAAGTGTTTTTCTCTTAATATTGAAGGTGACCGAACCCTTGTATGTGAGCTTTCCATTCCCTTAAGGTACAGCATAAGAGCAACGAGGTTCCTTAGTCAAGTAGCTTTCGCGAGTTGATAAGGGGGGATGAATGTCGAGGCTGATAAAGTATTCCCCTCAATCTTCTGATTGTAATTTTGTTCACTCTACAAACCAGGCCACAGAGGATTTTTGAACATATGATGATTTGTCATACTTCACGTCACAATATAATTCAGTATAATATTTAATCCATTGGTGTTCGTTTACGCCATTTAATTGAGCATCAGCCTGTAAGTGATATGAATGATTATTGAGTAACTGCCAGATTTCTGCTGAATTTTTATTGGCCATTGCCTTCAACATCTTCTCGCCGTAATTCTGAAGCAGTAGGACTTTCCTGCCCCTTATCCAGTTTTTATACCTGCATTTCAATATTTTAAGTGCCGCTATGCAGAGCAGTTCTTGAGATGCACAGATCAGCTTTTTTCTCTGTGATATTTGGCTCTTTTGGCCTTGATTCCTGGGTCAAAAGCATGAAATGTTTAACTGCACCGTTATTGGCCATGGTAATTGTGTTTTTGAAAGGCAATAGTAGGTCTGAATATTGAGCCGGTGAGTCCATCCTAGCATTACAATTGATGGCTCGGTTGAAGGCTTCTAATTTGGGCACCGACCATCGAAAGCGAGATTTAGCATTATTGCCTACTAGTTGCGATTGAAACCAATGCTTATTAACTGAATTTGAGTTCCAGGACAATTTTAGTGACAACAGATTATTGTCACTTAGTTGTTGACTGAAGATATTGAACGCTCATAATCTCTGAAACACATTTGTATCAACATATAGTAGTCAATAATGCTGCTCGCTGCCTCCCTATGCCACGTTGGGTGGGCAGGGATATCACCAGCTATTGTTCTGATAAACATATGAAAATTTCTTTCTGGCATGAAAGAAATCCATCTTTGGACTTCTATTTGAACACTTTTTTGAGGATCTTTCCAACAGTCTAAATTTAAGTTGCCCACCAGCATGGTGTAAGTTATATCTGGCATCATAAGAACTAGATCCAATAGTCTGGCTAACCCTAAATAAAAGGCCTCATCAACGATGACTGCTGGATTTCGATAGAAATTAATCAATGCTATGTTGTGTTGGGAACATGATATCTTTACTAGTTGAATATATGTGCTTACTGAGTGTTAGGGAAGATTAAATAATTGTATGTAATTTTTCCTCCATGTGTCAACCCCCACACTTTTTGCTGCTGTTTAGCCACAATTGACTGACTTTGCCAGAGAAGCACAGCCTTCAGCTGCACTCCTCTGGACTTTCGCTCACTTTTTATGGGGAAACTGACATGCCCTTAAGACAGTCAGTACTGGGAGACATTTGCTTCCCTTAGTCCTTTCCTCATGTTGCAACTTTTGTGCAACATGTAACAAGTGTGCAATGCATCTTACCATACAGCACACTTGGGTCTCAAGTCATTTCCCAAGGCCCTAGAAACTCTTGTTGGACTTTTTATGATCTGTGCAGATGTGTCAAGGACAAGACTGGTGGCAGCTATCTTTTCAAATTCGTTTTAACCCTTTTCTGCCATGTTATCCGCGTTAACCACGTTTGGCACGAATAGGTGGCCTGGCTCTAAAATAGCTGCGCCACGAGGTTCTTTGTCCTGTCCGTTGGCCATCTTGCCCCTTCACCTTCCCCAGGTCGAGCCGACCCGGGTCTGTCCTTATTTGGTCACACAATTTTCCGTGAATCCCAATGCTTTCACAGGGCTTCTGCATGCCTTGTATGTGTGCCTCCAGGATGTGGGCTGAAATGTCTGATTCCAATACACATCCTGGGTGCCAGAGAGTCTGGAGTGCCATGAATGCCTGGGACCACTGTGGTCCGTGATTGGTCCACGTATGGAGGGTGTGTTTGTGAGCAGATCCCCCATTGGGCCCTCTCCGTTGTGGCGCAAAGGGAACTTTGGATAAGAGGAGGCTGGAAACACCACTACCAGGTCGATCTCCTGAGTTCACACCGAAGGAAGAAAAGGAGCCAAGTACCCTGCAACAAGAAGCCGAGTCGAGGAACTGCTGGTGACCCACTGGAAGGTTTGGCACCCAGAGCGCACTGTCGTCCTGTGGGACCCCTCTGCATCTGATCATCCAAGAAGGTCTGCGAAGACCCTTCGACCCATTGGAATAGTGGGACCAACTATTCTCGGCACCTTCATCAAACCCTGCAAGTAAGCCTTCTCGGAAGTGTCCCTGGGCCAGCCAGTGGTCTGACCAGCTTACACAGGACCTTTGCTCTGTCACCGCTGTAGTTTCGAGGAGGCCCTCGAAACTTGGTATACTGCAAACTCTGCTTCCACGGCATCCTTACAACAAATTTTGTACACTTGGCATTCCCAGGTCTGAAGTGAGACGAGTGCGTCCGGACCGGAGTATTCGCGGTTACCGTGTTGCCCTGCTGCGGCAATGACCTGTGCAAGTTTGCTGCCTTTGTGACCCTCTTGCCGTACGTCCTTTTTGCCACATTTGAACCTCCCAGCGAAGTGGATCGCACTGGCAAAGTTTGGGTCTGCTTGCATCAAAGACCGCTGAGTACTCCATTACCCAACCGGTGGCCCCTAGCGCAAGAGCCCATTTTTACGCACAAGTGGCCCCTGCGGGTCCCTCTTCTTTCCACCTCAAATGCGAAATAGCGACCCCATTCTGCACTCTCGAACTGCCTCTGCCTCCAGTGGAGGCCCTTCCTGAATAGTGGGAACTTGTTCTGCATCACCGCATCCACCTTCCTGAGCTGCTAGAGACCCTGGAAGAGACCCTCTCCTGCCCATTGGCACAAGCACGTGCACCTGCATAGCATGCACTTTTGAGCACAAGGCTCCTCTCTTCGTAGGGCTTGGACTGCCTTTTAGTTAGGTGTATTATTGATGCGGAACTGGGCCTAAGGAATATTGGCACTGCCTGTTTCCTTCCCCTCTAGGTTGTCAACATATTTCGTGCATTTAACCCTTTAGACCCCATTAGTCTTGTACATACATTGTGTTGATTGTGATTTGTTGGTTCATATAGTGTTACTGTGATTCTTTTACTATGGTCAATGTTACAAAGGCCTTATAATAAATGTGTCTATATTTTTAATATAACACCTGTCTGGAGTAATTTGTAAGTGTCCTTGCTTTGTGTGCTCATTGAGGTCTTTCAGTCACCCTCACCCCTCTTGAGACTTAGTCTTGACCGCCGCCATAGCTACGCTGATTGGTCTGGTTTGTCCAGAGGTTACCATGTTCCAAGAAACTAGGCTGGCCTTCTGAACCTCTGCCCCTCCAGGTCAGAGTTCAGAAATCCGTCTTAACAAATTGGTGTACAGCGGTGGGATAGGACTGAAGGTATCCAGTGTTGCATACTAGTGAAGGCATTTCAAGTTATTCCTCCCAGGACACACAGTGAATTGTTATAGTATAACTTTAAAAAGGCCATAGTCCTATCTAACAGTATGGAAACAAGTATACCTTGTTAACTTTGAATGCTTCTAAATCTGAAACATTGAAAAAGATGTGTGCTGAAAGAGGTGTCTCTTCTCAAGGCACAAACGTGGAAATGATCCAACGAATCATGGACTGGCAAGAAGCTCAGCTTAGTGCTATAGCTTACGAGGACAATGCAGACGGAGGTGGGGTTGCTCTCCCTCGCAGAACTGATAGTTCTGCAGCTGCACAGTTCCACAGATACCATGAGGATTTGGAGGATGTAATGTCCAATGTTTCCTCTGCCAGTGCTGAAGGTGTGGCCATACTTGAATTCAAGAGACAAGAAATGCTGTTTAGGCAGAAGGAGCTTGAGTTCAATATGGCCAAACTGAAAATAGAGCAGGCAGAAAAACAGAAAGACAGGGATCACCAGTTGGAACTGGCCAATCTCCAAGTTGCCAATGGATCCAAGGGTCCTGGACGTGGGTCTGGGGCCTCCTCTCATCCAAGGTTTCCTAAGGATCTGCTCAGTGTGTATGAGGAAAAGAATGACATTATGGACTGGCTGAATACATTTGAGTATGCATGTGAAGTTCAACAAGTTGACAATGCTGATAAAATTGCCTGGTTACTTAGCAGACTGCCCCATTCTGGCTGCAGTGCCATTATGGAAATTTCAAAAGCTGATAGAGCAGATTTTGCAATGCTGAAGCAAACTCTCATCTTAAAGTTTGGAATGACTCCTGCGTAAAAAGGAAAAAGATTCAGAGAGTACAAAAAGAAAGAAGGTGGTACTTGGGTATTTTATGTAACCGAATCAGTAAAGAACTTGACTGGCTGGGTTGAAGGTTATAAGGTCTCTACTTTTGAAGGTATAATATGTCTTGTCATGCTGGAACATATTTTTGCATCTTCTTCCCCTGAGCTTAAGCAGCATTTGGCAGATTTGAAGGAGATAGATCCTAAGAAGCTTGCCATAGCAGCAGATTTATGGGTGTCACAGAGTATCCCATAAGGACAAGACTCATCCTGGTAAGCAGGAGGAAGGGAAAAAGTCCAAAGATTAGAAGGGTGGAGAATCTGATAAAACTTCCTCCCAGAAGGGCCACAAAGGAAACAATAAGGGTAAGACACAAGAGAACTCACAGGGTAGTGGAGGTCAGCCTCCAAAACAGAACTCTGATTATAATAAGCCTTCCTATGTAAACAGACCCAGTAGATCTTGTTTTGCTTGTGGAGCATCTGATCATTTGAAGGGGGATCCCTGATGTAAGGTATAAACCTTGGGGGTCCACTCCGCTAATCTGGCCTTCTTTTCCTATGAGGAAGAAGAGATTACAGGAGCATTGTTCCCCTCATACTCCTTCCCCAGCGGGATAGAAGCTGAGGTAGTTTTAGTTTCCCAGGCAAGCACTACTTTGAAGACAGTGTGCTGATAAATGGAGTAGATACTCCAGCCCTTAGGGATAGTGGGTGTAGTTGAACTGTAGTGGATTCTACCTTGGTAGACGCAGAGGAAGTTGCCAGAGCTCCCCTGCTGCCCACTAAGTTGGCTGACCGCCCACCTCTCATGTTCCCAGTAATACCTGTAACTCTTACTATCAATGGTACAGCAGTCAGAATTCCAGTGAGCATAAAGAGGAGTGTCCCAGGAAAGGTCTTGCTGGGAAACTATCTCAGAGATTTAGGGCTTGTGGGAGATACAGCTGAAAGACCCTGTACAAAGTCTCAAACAAGGGCAGCACTGGCCAAGACCAATGCCCTGCCCCAGCCAAAGGGGAAACACAAGGCTAAAGGAGTAAGGAAATCACAAAAAAAGGGCAAGAAAATATTCCCCCTAACTCACCTACCACTGAGGTGGAGGTAGTTGGTGAAGCACCAGGACCTGATGAGGAGGTGGTGTTACCTGAAGTATTTGACCCCAATGACCATCCTGAACTAAATGATTTATTAGTAGAAGGTGGTCCGGACAGGGAAGAATTCAGTAAGGGCCAACGTGAGTGGCCATCTCTGGAAGGCCTGAGGATATAGGCCTGCTCCCAGCTTGAGGGTGAACCTCCTTGGAAGCATAGGATTTATTGGGAAGGTGGGCTCCTGTATAGTGAGCCTACACAGTCTACAGAAGGAGACCATAGGAGGTTGGTGATTCCCCTTGCTGCAAGACCCTTCCTCCTGCAGCTGGTGCATGAAGTGCCCCTGGCTGGTCACCTTGGAATTAAGAGGACCAAGCAAAGGTTATCCATGCACTTCTACTGGCCAAAGATGGGGGTGCAAAGAGAAAGTCACTGCAGGAGTTGTGCCACCTGCCAGTTATCTTGTAAGAGTGGCTGAACAATCCAGGCTCCACTGGTACCACTCCCCGTGGTGGGGGTACCATTTGAGAGGGTAGAGATCGACATTGTTGGTCCCCTTGACCCCCAAACATCCTCAGGCAATAGGCTTATCCTGGTGCTGGTCTACCATGCCACCAGATATCCTGAGGCCATCTCATTAAAAACTGTGACTGCCAAGTCAGTTGCAAAAGCTTTGCTTGCCATATTTACTAGGGCTGGTTTCCCTAAAGAAGTTGTGTCTGACCGAGGCAGCAACTTTATGTCGAAGTATATGCAGGCCATGTGGAAGGAATGCGGTGTCACTTATAAGTTTTCATCCGCATACCACCCACAGACCAATGGTCTGGTTGAGAGGTTTAACAGGACCTTAAAAAGCATGATTGGGTCTCTGGAAGAACCTCAAAGAAGAAAATGGGATCTTCTGTTACCATGCTTACTGTTTCCCTACAGAGAGGTACGACACTAGGGTGTTGGCTTCAGCCCCATCGAACTTCTGTTTGGTCACCCGGTAAGGGGATCCTTAGCCATAGTCAAGAAGGGATGGGAGATGCCCACTCCCCCATTACTACTAACGTAGTGGACTATGTGCTAGTGCTCAGAAAAAGGATGGTACTCCCGATGGGTCTGGCTAGTGAAAGGTTGAAGGCAGGGCAAGCTCTGATGAAACAGAAGGCTTCCCTCATCGATTTCACACCTGTTCAGCAAGTCCTGATCATGAATCCTATAAGGCCTCGAGATATACAGGACAAATGGTCAGGCCCTTACACAGTGGTGGAGTCACTGGGTGAGGTCAAATGTTTAGTGGACCTTGGAAGGGCTGGTCAGGCTGCAAAAGTGTTCCATGTAAATAGGCTGAAGGCTTTCATCCCAAGAGTTGAAATCGCTGCACTGCTACTGGCTTCAGACGTTGAGGAGGAGGAGTCAGAACCTCTCCCTGACCTGTTTCAAAGCAGTCCTTCAGATAGCTCCATTGTGGGTGTCCGAGTGGCCCCTCACCTGACTTCTGATCAATAGGCTGAGGTGAAAGGTTTGCTTAGGCAATTTTCCCCCTTGTTTTCACAGTCCCCTGGTTTGACACCTTGGTGAAAACATAACATAGACACAGGAGACAGTGTACCAACCAAAAGTAGTGGATACAGAATGTCAGATAAAGTAAGGTCTTACATTAAGACAGAGGTCAACAAAATGTTGGATGTTGGGGTGTTTGAACCCTCCAGTAGTCCTTGGTCCAGCCCAGTGGTGTTGGTTCCAAAAGAAGGTACTTCTGAATTGAGGTTCTGTGAGGATTACAGGGCTCTGAATGCTGTCACCAATACAGATGCTCACCCCTTGCCTAGAACAGATGCGCTGGTGGATACTTTGGGTGCCTCCAAGTACATCAGCACATTTGACCTCACTGCCGGCTATTGGCAAATAGCCCTTGCAGAACATGCCAAGGAGAAGACTGCATTCTCAACACCAGAATTTCTTGACCAGTTCAGGGTAATGCCTTTTGGATTGAAGAATGCCCCTGCCACTTTCCAAAGGCTTGTGAATCATGTGTTGAATGGGGTGGATGAATTCTGTCTTGCATATCTGGATGTTATAGCAGTTTTCAGTGCCACCTGGGAAGACCATGTGAAACACCTTGGGATTTTGTTACACACTCTTCAGAAGGCCCACTTGACCATAAAGGCCAGTAAGTGCCAGATTGGACAAGGATCAGTGGTATACCTTGGACATGAAGTAGGTGGAGGGAGGATACAGCCTCTAGCCAGTAAAGTACAAGAAGTACAAGACTGGCCTACCCCCACTACACAGACCCAAGTGAGAGCCTTTTTGGCACTCACTGGGTACTACAGAAATTTCAAGGCAGACTATGGTACCATAGCTGCCCCTCTGACTGTTCTCACTACGCCAAAGAAACTGAAAAAGGTAACTTGATCTGAAGAGTGTGAGAAGGCCTTCCAAGGCTTAAAATACTCCTTGTGACAGGCCCGTGTTCTCAGGGCTCCTGACTACGAAATACCTTTTATTGTACAGACAGATGCCTCTGACACTGGGATAGGAGCTGTTCTATCACAAGTAGATGAGAAGGGTAAGGAACACCCCATTGGATTCATTAGTTGCCAGCTTAAGGACCGAGAGCTCAGATGGGCCGCACTAGAGAAGGAAAGTTTCTCTGTTGTGTGGGGCCTAAGGAAGCTGAGGCCCTACCTCTATAGGACCCAATTCACTGTGCAAACTGACCACAAGCCCTTAAAGTGGCTAATGAACATGAAGGGAGAGAATCCAAAGTTGCTTGGGTGGTCCATAAGTCTGCAAGGCTTTGCCATCACTATTGAGCCAGTGGGCTGACCGGTTTATGCAGGACCTTTGCTCTGTCACCGCTGTCGTTTCGAGGAGGCCCTCGAAACTTGGTATACTGCAAACTGTGCATCCACGGCACCCTCACACCGAATTTAGTACACTTGGAATTCCCAGGTCTGATGTGAGACGAATGCGCCCGGACCGGAGTATTCGCGGTTACCGTGTTGCCCTGCTGCGGCAATGACCTGTGCTGCCTTTGTGACCTTCTTGCTGAGACGTTGTTTTTGCCGCATTCGAACCTGCCAGCGAAGTGGATCACACTGGAGTCTGGGTCTGCTTGCGTCGGGGACCGGTGAGTACTCCATACCACAACCAGTGGCACCTAGCGCAAGAGCCCATTTTTATGCACGAGTGGCCCCTGCGAGTCCCTCTCCTTTCCACCGCTATTGCAAAATAGCGACCCCATCCCGCACTCTCGAACTGCCTCTGCTTCCAGTGGAGGCCCTTCTTGAATAGTGGGAAATTGTTCTGCATCGCCACATCTACCTTCCTGAGCTGTTAGAGACCCTAGAAGAGACCCTATCCTGCCTATTGGCAAAAGCGCATGCACCTGCATAGCATGTGCTTTTGAGCACAAGGCTCCTCTCTTTGTAGGGCTTGGACTGCCTCTTAGTTAGGTTATTATTGATGTGGAACTGGGCCTAAATACTATTTGCACTGCCTGTTTCCTTCCCCTCTAGACATATTTTGTGAATTTAACCCTTTAGACCCCATTGGTCTTGTATATATATTGTATTGATTGTGATGTGTTGGTTTATATAATGTTGCTGTGATTATTTTACTATGGTCAATGTTACAAAGGCCTTGTAATAAATGTGTCTATATTTTTAATATAACACCTGTCTGGAGTAATTTGTAAGTGTCCTTGCTTTGTGTGCTCATTGAGGTCTTTCAGTCACCCTCACCCCTCTTGAGACTTAGTCTTGAACGCCGCCATAGCTACCCTGATTGGTCTGGCTTGTCCAGAGGTTACCCTGTTCCAAGAAACTAGGCTGGCCTTCTGAACTTCTGCCCCTCCAGGTCAGAGTTCAGAAATCCATCTTAACACTGAGTCCCACTGTGTGATGGAATAGCCTGCACTCATATTAACAGCAACCAAGAGGCCAGAAGAAGGTCTTCCTTTGCTGCCAGCAATTGCTGGTAGTAAGACAACTTCATAATTGTCCCATATGGGAGTATGCATAAGCCAGGTCTCATGGAGAGCTATAATTTGATATATGGTGGAGACACTACTTAGTGAATTTGCAAATGAGAATGTCCTCATGTGTTCCAACTCGCAATGGCGAGAGAGGACACATTGATTTGGTTTAATGGTTAGGTCGCAGTTGGCTGATGAGCACTGGGATATGATCAACTTTCTGCCACAGCTCCAGAATAGATGATAGCTTTAAGAGTTGACAGGTCGACTCCCTCTACGACAAAACATTATCAAGGCTAGAACCTCTGTGAACCAGGAGATACAATCTATAGAAGCAGAGATAACCACAAGAGAACAGATTTTCAAATTTGACCCCATCACTGTAGCAGATTTGTTAGAGGTACTGAACAATATGAAACCCACCACCTGTGCAGAAAATATTCTACCACCTAGCATTATTCTGCAACATAAAGACATTTTTGCCCCCATTCTCCTGAGAATAGTGATTGCCTCGTTCCAGGAGGGTGTAGTGCCAAAGGAACTTAAGAAGGTCACCATCACCCCTCTTGTCAAAAAAGCCGGCCTGGATCCAAATGACCCTGCTAACCTGCGCCCAATTACAAATTCCAACTTTGTTCTTAAATTACTGGACAAGGTCGCAACGCAGCAACTACAGAAATTTGTAGAGAATCAGGAAGCCTTGCACCAGCAACAATCTGGCTTCAGAGCATCTCATAGCACTGAAACAGCCATGCTGGACCTACAGAATCAGATGTTGAGCTTGCTTGACAAAAATAAGATAGGGATGCTGATGCTTCTTGATTTAAGCGCTGCCTTCGATCTGGTAGATCATCAACTCCTCATCAAGGGACTCATTGAGAACGTGGGCTGCTCCGAAGGAGCTATTGACTGGTTATTGTCATTTCTATCGAACCGCCAAGCCAGAGTCCACTGGGGCAGCAACTTTTCTGATCCCTGCGATATCCTCTTCGGAGTGCCACAAGGGGCCAGTTTGTCACCAATGCTGTTCAACATATACATGCGCACTTTGTGCAGCATACTGGTGAATGCAGGCGTGTCGTTTACGAATTACGCAGATGACACTCAACTTATTTTGGAACTGGGGGGGCAGCCAGCACGCCGCTGACAGCGAAGTGATTGCAAGGGTTTATAAGACAATAGACGATTGGATGCAGGCTAACTGGATGTGCCTGAATGATTCAAAAACCGAACTGATGCTGTTTGGTTCCAGTCGTCAGTTGGCTAATCTAGGGGCAGAGTACAAATCCATCCAAATTAAGGAAGCCATCATCTCGGTGGCCCCTAAAGTGAAAACCTTGGGCATGATGGTTAACTCTGCGGTAGATTCTCATGCCCAGACCAGCTATCTCCAAAAAAACACGGCTTATTATCTCAGGCTAATGAGATATATCAAGCCCTTCCTAAATGAATGTAACCTGGCGACCATTGCCAGAGCTATTATTTTATCACGGCTCGACTATGGCAATGCACTGCTGTTAGGGGCCTCGTCTAAGGACTTAGCGAGATGTCAGGTGATCCAGAACAGTGCGGTTAGGCTAGTAAAAAATCTGAAGAAGAAAGATCATGTCACCCCCGATAGGATTTCCCTTCATTGGCTAAGAGTAGAGGAACGTATAAAGTTTAAGGCTCTTTCTTTGGTCCACAAGTGCCTCTATGGTAAAGCACCAGAGTATTTGAAAAACAGCCTAGTCCTCTACACACCCAGGAGAAGACTACGATCGGAAGGAAAGTGCCTCATGGTCGTACCCAATTTCAAGCTCAAATCGGGGTTGGGTAGATCTTTTCTGGTACTGGCACCTAAATTGTGGAACAGCCTTCCCGATTCACTGAGGTCAGAAGCAAACCACCTTGTATTTAGGAAACGGATGAAGACACTCCTCTTCAGATAAGATCTCTAATGCTAGTGGCTGTCAGGTCTTCCATGCCAACTGTTTCGCGTCTCTTTATGCCTGCTTTCTTCTCTTCTATGTTGTAATGTTCAAGCGCCCTGATGCCCTCGGGCTACCGGCGCTTTATAAAAATATATACATATATACATATTACTCGTTCGGGATCCTGAGCGATCAGGAATCCCATCTCAAACAATTTCATTTTGGTGTTCCAATTGGTGTTTAGTACTACACCAGATGGTATCCATAATCTTGTGATTGAACGGACAGTGTCAGAGAGGAATTCAATTTGCTCAATATCTCGCGAGGAGATATCTTCTAGCCCGACCACCTCACTGAATATATTGAGCGCACTCTGTCTGTTAAGATCATATGATGCAATTGGTCCTTCTCTGCACTTCAAGATTAACAAATGACAAAAGGAATTGTTAAAGACTCCAATCAAGCAGTCCCACTAAGTCATTGCCTTGTCTGGGACTGCTTGATTGGAGTCTTTTTTACAAAGTGGGGGCTTGTAGCCGGGGATTCTGGATTACAGCTATCACTTGTGCAGATTAATACAGTGTGCCAGCTGACAGGATACATATCCGGTTAGATCACCACACTGTTTTACACTGTGAAAGCACTCCTCAAAGGAGCGATCTAAGGAAACGGTCTGTTTTGCAAAATAAAATACTAACTTCTGTAAGTCAGGAAGGAACTCAAATTCCAGAATGACGACACTGGTAGATATGAAGATAGCTAGGGAGCACCTCTTACATAAACTGTTTGTGAGAGGTGAATGGTCTGAACAGGACCAAAATGTATGGTTGCAGGCGATCACACAACAGGTCACTACAACTGGGTCGGATATGTGGAGAGATCAGGGTCCCTTACATGTGGCCCTGAGTGAACTATATATGGCTCCTAAAGCCAAAGATGAACACAATAAGATTGCCAGGATAGCGGCATATTTGTATCTTTATATGGGAGCCATGCAGGACAAATGTGCTGAAGGCCAAGATCTGGCAAATAGGCAACAGATGGCGTTAGAATCTGACCTGGTCTCTTCTGAGCAGAGTCTGCACAGAAGCCAGGAGTCAGAAAACCAGAGTAGACAATACATCATTAAAATGAAGGAAGATATGGATATCCTGCAACAGGAAAAGGCTGACCAGGATACCAGATTTCTGGCCTTGCAGAAGGAGTACCAAGAAGGGTTGGACTCCCTACTGCAGAGCCAGAAAAAGCTGGAGCAACAACTAGACTTTAACAGGGCATGCACAGAGCAGGTAGCCACCCTGCAAATTCGACTAGACAGAGAGAAAGAGGAAAGCAATACATTGATTTTGAAAGACCTGGATACCCAGGCAGAGTTTGATCAGGAATGCCAGAAAGCTGGTGCCTTTCAAAGGCAGAGGGACTACCTGGCAGCACAGATGCAGGTTCTTAGTCAGGAAAGGGACACCTTAGGCCAGGAAGTCTGCCAATTAAAACAAAAAATTGAAGGAAATCACCTGGACCTCCAGGGGCTGGGTGTCCTCCAAAAAGAGCATCAGAACTTGTTAGAGCACACCAGGAGGGTGGAAGATGCTCTGGCAAGAAAGGAGCAGGCCAGTAGAGATGGGACTCAGGAGGTAACCCTCCTGCAGCAAAGACTGGCCCAGTATTCCAGGACCAATCAGGAGGCACAGAGAGAGAATGAGGCTCTCTGTCAGCACAATGATAGGCTCCAGCAACAGGTAGCCATGCAGGAGAGACTGATAGAGTCTAGTAAGGCCTTAACTGAGGAACTGAAAGTGCAGGCTCTTGCATTGCAACAGGGAGCAGGGGCTGACAGAGATGAAGTTTGCTGGGAAAGGGAAACACCTGAGCATAACCACAGGAGCCCTAGTACCAGAAGCCTTCATCTCTCCCAGTCCTTGGACTCTGCCACCCCCATGTCCCCTGGTGCACATGAGCATAGGGCCACAGGGAGGGCAGATTACTATCCTGCCAAAAGTATGGGGTTCATAGGCCAGTACCTCCCAGGAATGGATGGGCTGGCATCCGGGTATGGGCACCTAAGCACAGTGCAATTTAATGGGGAACCCCAGGAGAGTAGGCCCACTAAGGGCATCATGAAAACCTCCGCCCAGTTAGGTCAGTGGGGGGGTACCCATCAAATCCTGGCAGCAAGGAGGGATCTGTAGACTCCTCTGAGCGGCCCAGGACACAGGAGACCAGGTCCCCACATTCTGCCAGCCATTCCCAGGCCCGCAGAATCCGGGAAAACCTGGAAGATCAGACGGGCACCTCAGGGAGCAGTGCTTCTGAGTCGGAGGATGAATGGACCAGGGTTACCCGAACCAAAAAGGCCAATAAGGCAAAAAGGGCCTTGCTTAAGGACACCTTAAAGCAGATCAAGGCAATAAGGAGTGTCATTACCCCTTATCACAAGAACTCCAAGTGTTCTGTTTGGGAACACTTGGAGCTCTTTGAGCAAATGATGGAGACCTTCCATTTGAAGGACAGCAGTAGCTGCATCCAGTACGTCAAATGGACATTCTCCCCAGAATACTCCAGTTTCTTTGCGGGGCTGGAGGACCAAAACCATTCAAGATGGTCCACGTATAGGGCGGCCATCTTGAAACATTTTTCTGTTCACCGGAATCACCAAGAGACTCGCAAGGCAGCCTACAATTTGCAATGTGGGGAGGATCAGGCCCCACAAGAATTCGTGCAAGAATTGAAGCGTGCCTTTGGCAAGACCACCAGAAGGGTGCGCACAGACAATAGAGAATTCATCAACACATTTTTCACTGCACTCCCCAAATACATAATGACCCAGTTTGTGAGAGATTTTTCACGAGAAAAGATCTTTAGACTGGGTCATTGAGCAAGCCACCTGCATCTACGAGGTGCAGAAACCGGTGGAAAATAAGAATCAGCCCAAAAACCCCAAAACCAACAGCACCCCGGCTGCTGCCAAGGTGGCAGAGGTAAAGGTTGCCCCGTTTTAGATTTGGAGATGGGGGGGACCTAAAAACCTGCCTGCACCAAATAATTCACAGCCCAGAAGGCCCTTGGGCCAGTCACAGACAGGGAGTCAAGGAGGTAGTCCCACAAATGGGGTCCCCCGCTCCACTGACTATGTAAGTCCCCGCTATAAGGGAAACAGACCAATCCTGGGTTATGTGTGGACTCCTCCGGCCCAAGGGGGGGGATCAACCAAGCACCCAACCAAGGGAACTTCCCTCTGCACTTCCCCCAGGAGGGCAGAAATTCACCAAATCCTGGGCAGAACTTGTTCCCCAGGTATCCACCCAACTTCCAGTCCCAAAATCATCCATCCTTCTTTCCCCACTTTCCTGAGCCCAGACAACCTAATCCAGGAGAGGGGAGGCCAAGGGTGGAGGGGTACCCAAATCTTCCCAACCCAGGGTACTACCAGAGAAGGGAGAGCTACCCTTCCCGGGATCAGCCCAGGGGAGAAAACAGAACCCCGTATCAGCCTGAGCGGGTTTCCCAACTTGAGCGCCAGGTCCAAAATATGGCCCGGGATCTGGGTCACATACTGAGGGCTCAACAGAACCCTCAGATGAGCATGCCACCACAGAATGCCCCAAACTCTGGGCCTGGTGCTCCAGAACAATGACGGGGGCAGCACCCCGATAACCCACCGGTTCCCAGAGAGGAGGCACAAGAGGAAGGGGGATGTAAAACCTTGGAGGAAGCTTCCTTCCCAACTTGTAAACAGCCCCTGGAAAACCAGGAACCGGAAACAAAATCTCCTACCCCTGAAAGTCTGCCACCCAAGGAGCAAAGAGGAGGTAGGAGAAACAAAGGACCCAAACAGACCCATTTTGTGGAGGAGGTACAGGTCTTCCAATTTGAGGGAGAGGGATCCTCAGAGGATCCTGAGAAAAGTATTTTCTCCTTCAGAGATGGGGGAACTCCTCCCAAGGAAAAATGGGTCCCAAGGGATTCCAACCTAGACTGGGTAGATGTGGGGATTGAGCTGTAGCCGCCCATCATTCTATCTCAGAACCAACAATACCGAAAACCCCTGGTTCAAACCCATCCAGGTGACTGCCTCCAAAAAGGGGGGGGGGGGGTGGCCCAGAACTGGAAACAGGGGAACCAAAAACCGCATCAATATCCAGTTGCAAACTTTTTCTTTCAGATTCCCAAGGCTCTCCACAGACTTCTGCCCAAATTTCTTCTCTCTCAATGTCCAAAACCAGAAAGTTAGCCCACCAGTTGTCCAAATATGTGCATTATCTGTGCCCCCTTGAGGAGAAGGAGGGAAGATATTATGCCCCGGTACAAGTAGAGGGGCAGGGTACAATGTTGGCACTGGTGGACACTGGATCCCAAGCTACCCTTCTGTCCAAAAGGGCCTTTGATGCACTAAATGTAGGAAGGGGAGAGAATTACCGTATTCCTCTCACCTCTCTTCCTGGACAACTGCAGCACTTTGACGGGAAGGAAATTCCCGTCGAGGGGACTGCAGATTTGGACATCAAAATTGGGTGACATAAGGTGAAACACCCGGTCATAGTAGTGACTCCAGAGGGCATCCCTTGTTTACTAGGGAATGACCTCCTGAGAAGGTTGTCACCCCTAATAGATTCCATAAACAAGGTCCTCTGGACCCAGACTAGCCGACCAATAAAACTAAAACAGAGTGTCAACCATGTTAGTTTAAACGGCACCTGCCACATGGTTGAACAAAATTCGGACCAAGTAGAATTTCACTTCCAGAACAACCAAATTCCAGATGTGACAGTAATAGCAGTAGGACAACAGACTGGTGATGGGGGGTCCTCTCCATTTCTGAAAATCAACCTTCCTTCCAGTTTAAGGTGGCATTCCACACTGGAGGGAAACACCCTGAAATTCTTTACTAATTCACAATCAGACATTCCCACTCCAATAGTCCAGAAAGATGTGAAATCAGCTCAGAGCCTGGCTGATGTTCATCAAATTGGAGAGCAGTTGTTCATCCCTGTTCAGTTAAACGAGGGGAAGGACTCTGTTCTCGCCCGAGTGTGTGTGAACAACGGTAAGAGCTTCATCAGCGAAGCCATGTTCCGCCAACTCCCAAAAGATCCAGCCATTCCCACATTCAAACTGATAGACAAATGGGAAATGGACCTGGAAGCACCTAATTCCAAACATCTCCTGCCAAGCAGGTGTATGCTCAAAATCTCCATTGGCAACAAGAGCATAGTCCATAATTGTTGGGTCATGCGAGACGTCACTGCCGCCTTTTACTTAGGCAGTGCCATTCTCAATCGCTTTGCCATTAGTTTGGACCTAATAAACTTCAAAGCTTGGTCCCGATTAGCGGATAATCCCATGGGCTTTGATGATCCAGAAAAAGCATTTCGGTCAGCTCAATTGCTACCTTATGCAGTTGAAATTCAGATTAAGGAGGAAGTCACCATCCCAGAAAGGACCCGACAATTCTCCCTGGAAGTGAAAGTTAAAAGAGGACATAAATTGAAAAACCCTGATGCTTATATTCATCTAAATGCTTTCCTTCAACAGCAAGGGTTAGGGGTAAACCCAACACCATTAGTCAACATAGAACATGACACCATTCCAATAGAGGTGGATAACAGCGACTTAAAGAGTATTACTCTAGCCGCAGGCACCATTATTGGAATGGCGGTTGATGACCGACATTTCTCCATTGATTTAGGAAATTAAATGTTAGGACCAATCCCCAAGTACTGTTTTGACAGTGACAGTGAGGACAATACAACACCAGACAGGATCTTTACCCGGCATGGGGGGAACTTCCTGGTGTACACTTCTTGCCCTTATGGTAAGGAAGATGTGACTTGTGACTTCAGAGGGGATGAGTTTATCCAGGTCCATGAGGGCTGCCTTTCCCACCTGAGGCCTCCGGTCTAAATCAGCACTCTGACCAGGGACTTCTCCACCCAGCTGGAGGAGGCCGCTGAGATAGCAAAACCAGAAGTCTTTCCAGGCTTCAGGCAGATGGTGGAAGAGAGAGTCAACCTAACTGATGCCTGTGTGACTCTGGAACAGAAGCAAAAGTTGAAACAAGTTTTCTTGGATTTCCAAGATCTCTTTGCGGTAGACTCATATGACTGTGGTCGCACCGACATCCACACAACAACAATTCCCACTGACCCTGGCATGACTGCAGTGTTTGTGAAGCAATATCGCTTGCCTCTCGCATCAATGGAGTCCCTTACTGAAATAATTAAGAACCTTGAGTCCCGGGGAATAATCAGTCCAGTACACAGCACCTTCAATAATCCGGTGCTGGGAATATTGAAGCCAAACGGCCAGTGGAGACGCTGTGCCGACCTTAGGAAGCTCAACAAACGGGTCCATACTTCCCGATGGCCTCTGACCTACATTGACCAAGGGCTGGCCCAGATTCAGGGGTCACGGGTATTCACTGCAATAGACCTGACCAATGGATACTGGACCGTGCCTGTCAGTAGGGAGGACCAATACAAACTGGCTTTTACCTTTGGGGGCCAGCAGTACACATGGACCCGGACTCCCTTCAGATACCTCAACTCCGGCAATGAATTCAACATTTTCCTACATAAGGCCATGCCCGACCTGGGTGCGAGGGGTAACCTGGCTTATGTAGATGATGTCCTCATCAAAAGTTCATCTGTGGAGGAACATATAGCAGAGATCCGTTATGTTCTGACACAGTTGAGGGCCGCCGGAGCAAAACTTTCCTTTCAGAAAGCACAGTGGTGTAGAACCCATGTTAATTTCTTGGGGCATGAGATTACTCCTCAGGGTCTCAGTCCCCAGGAAAAGAAAGTGGAAGCACTTCAGAAACTAAAAGACCCCACAACTCTGCGGGAACTAAGGAGCCTCCTTGGACTGACTAATTACAGCAGAAAGTTCATTGAGGGCTACGCACAGGTCACCAGACCCCTGATTCATCTTTTGAAGGGTGGGGGTCAAGTGAGAATGGGGTCCAGAACAATCTGAAGCAGTAAGACAACTCAAAAGAAGCCTCTCACAAGCGCTTTGCCTAGCTTACACTGCCAGAAACAAGGAGTTCTTCCTGGAGACAGGGTTCTCTAATACGTGCTTGACGGCAGTATTATACCAAAAGCATGACAAGGTCAATAAAGTAATCTCCTATGCGAGCAAAACTTTATCCTCTGTGGAGGAAAAATTCAACGATTGTGAAAAGGCACTCCTGGCAACGGTGTGGGCATTGAAGAATTACCGCCCATTCATCCAGGGGGAACACATCATAGTGGAGACTCCACCCCAGCCTCTGCAATACCTCCAAAGTGACAGAATCCGGGCCGGAAATGTGAGTAATTCCCGAATTACTTCCTAGATTCTGTCAATGCAAGGCTTTCCTGTGGAGGTCAGATATGGCCAAAACAAGAAGAGTCCCCTCGCGCAAGGTCTGGCTGACTTGCATGATTGTGCCAGAGAAACTGTCTTGAGGACGAAAGTCTAAAAATCAAGGACAACATGGAGGCATACCTTAATTCCCCACACAAAGTCTTTGATGAAGACAAGTGTGAGGGAATGCCCACTGTCTATGTGGATGGATGCTCTTACCATGTTGACAACAACAGGGAAAAAGAACTGGTGGCCGGCGTAGGGAATGCGTGGGTGAATGAGTCTCCAGAACCCTCCGCTGGGTACAAAATCGGTCCCCGAAGTAGTCAGGTGGCAGAATTGATGGCTGTGTATCAAGCCATCCTCACTGCTGTCCAACATCAACTCCACAAACTGGTCATAATCACAGATTCGGTTTATGCACGGAATGGGTTCGTGGAGCACCTGGTCAATTGGAAAACCAGAGGCATGTTATGTGCTAATAACAAACCCCTGAAACATGGGAAGTTAATCCAAAATATTGATGATCTGGTCACATCGAATGGGATGACCATCTACTGGAAAAAGATCAAGGGTCATTCCAAAGTAGAGGGACCAGACAAAACCGGAAATGACTTAGCTGATCAGCTGGCCAAAACCGGGGCCATCCAAGGGGATCTAATAGAAATAGAGTCCCTGTTGGGGGAAATCCAGGTCACTGCTATCACTAGGTCCCAGACAAATGTTCACAATGATCTTTCAACTGCACAATGGAGTAAGGAGACCCCTGATGCTGATTTAATTACGGCTCAAAAGGGGGATCCAATAATTGGTAAGTTTTACCAACACATTGAGGACCCTGAGAACTTTCCCCTGACGGATACCAATTACATTGGGAAGAAGGACCTTTGAGTGTTGCTGAAATGTCCAAAGATGTTCCGAATCCAAGACGGTTTGTTGGTAAGGAAATCCCAAGCTGGCCATGATCAGTAGGTGGTCCCTACCTCATTCCAAAGCCTGATGTTAAGTCACGCCCATGATGCGGCCACAGCCGGTCATAGGGGGTTTCACACAACACTTGAGATCTTAAGAGAGGTTGTATACTGGCCACACATGGGGCAGGACCTCGACCAATACTTGAAGGGGTGCCTGTTCTGTGCACAATTTCAGCCATCATCCCTCACACACCGTGCACCTCTCCAAAAGAGGGGGATGACACTGCCATGGTCAGATTTGCAAATCGACTTCGTAGGCCCTGTGATTCGCTCGTCTAGAAGCATGTTGACGGTCACATGCTTGTTTACCAAGTGGGTGGAATGTCTCCCGGCCCCAAACTGCAAGGCTGAAACTGCAGCTGCCCTGATGATTAACCACATCTTTTCCCGTTTTGGTCTACCTCAAAGGATTGAGTCAGACAGAGGTAGCCATTTCACCGGCGAGGTAATGACAAAGATGTGGGAGATACTGTGGGTCAAAAGGAAGCTACATATTGCTTACCGGCCAGCTTCTTCTGGGGCAGTAGAACGCTACAACCGGACCATTGTGAGCATCTTAAAAAGGTTTGTGGCAGATTCTGGGCCAAGTTGGGATATCCGATTACCTCTGGTCCTAATGGGCATCAGATCTACCCCTTCATCTGCAACTAAAATGTCACCGTTTGAGCTGATGACTGGACGCAAGGATTTGGAGGATGTAATGTCCAATGTTTCCTCTGCCAGTGCTGAAGGTGTGGCCATACTTGAATTCAAGAGACAAGAAATGCTGTTTAGGCAGAAGGAGCTTGAGTTCAATATGGCCAAACTGAAAATAGAGCAGGCAGAAAAACAGAAAGACAGGGATCACCAGTTGGAACTGGCCAATCTCCAAGTTGCCAATGGATCCAAGGGTCCTGGACGTGGGTCTGGGGCCTCCTCTCATCCAAGGTTTCCTAAGGATCTGCTCAGTGTGTATGAGGAAAAGAATGACATTATGGACTGGCTGAATACATTTGAGTATGCATGTGAAGTTCAACAAGTTGACAATGCTGATAAAATTGCCTGGTTACTTAGCAGACTGCCCCATTCTGGCTGCAGTGCCATTATGGAAATTTCAAAAGCTGATAGAGCAGATTTTGCAATGCTGAAGCAAACTCTCATCTTAAAGTTTGGAATGACTCCTGCGTAAAAAGGAAAAAGATTCAGAGAGTACAAAAAGAAAGAAGGTGGTACTTGGGTATTTTATGTAACCGAATCAGTAAAGAACTTGACTGGCTGGGTTGAAGGTTATAAGGTCTCTACTTTTGAAGGTATAATATGTCTTGTCATGCTGGAACATATTTTTGCATCTTCTTCCCCTGAGCTTAAGCAGCATTTGGCAGATTTGAAGGAGATAGATCCTAAGAAGCTTGCCATAGCAGCAGATTTATGGGTGTCACAGAGTATCCCATAAGGACAAGACTCATCCTGGTAAGCAGGAGGAAGGGAAAAAGTCCAAAGATAAGAAGGGTGGAGAATCTGATAAAACTTCCTCCCAGAAGGGCCACAAAGGAAACAATAAGGGTAAGACACAAGAGAACTCACAGGGTAGTGGAGGTCAGCCTCCAAAACAGAACTCTGATTATAATAAGCCTTCCTATGTAAACAGACCCAGTAGATCTTGTTTTGCTTGTGGAGCATCTGATCATTTGAAGGGGGATCCCTGATGTAAGGTATAAACCTTGGGGGTCCACTCCGCTAATCTGGCCTTCTTTTCCTATGAGGAAGAAGAGATTACAGGAGCATTGTTCCCCTCATACTCCTTCCCCAGCGGGATAGAAGCTGAGGTAGTTTTAGTTTCCCAGGCAAGCACTACTTTGAAGACAGTGTGCTGATAAATGGAGTAGATACTCCAGCCCTTAGGGATAGTGGGTGTAGTTGAACTGTAGTGGATTCTACCTTGGTAGACGCAGAGGAAGTTGCCAGAGCTCCCCTGCTGCCCACTAAGTTGGCTGACCGCCCACCTCTCATGTTCCCAGTAATACCTGTAACTCTTACTATCAATGGTACAGCAGTCAGAATTCCAGTGAGCATAAAGAGGAGTGTCCCAGGAAAGGTCTTGCTGGGAAACTATCTCAGAGATTTAGGGCTTGTGGGAGATACAGCTGAAAGACCCTGTACAAAGTCTCAAACAAGGGCAGCACTGGCCAAGACCAATGCCCTGCCCCAGCCAAAGGGGAAACACAAGGCTAAAGGAGTAAGGAAATCACAAAAAAAGGGCAAGAAAATATTCCCCCTAACTCACCTACCACTGAGGTGGAGGTAGTTGGTGAAGCACCAGGACCTGATGAGGAGGTGGTGTTACCTGAAGTATTTGACCCCAATGACCATCCTGAACTAAATGATTTATTAGTAGAAGGTGGTCCGGACAGGGAAGAATTCAGTAAGGGCCAACGTGAGTGGCCATCTCTGGAAGGCCTGAGGATATAGGCCTGCTCCCAGCTTGAGGGTGAACCTCCTTGGAAGCATAGGATTTATTGGGAAGGTGGGCTCCTGTATAGTGAGCCTACACAGTCTACAGAAGGAGACCATAGGAGGTTGGTGATTCCCCTTGCTGCAAGACCCTTCCTCCTGCAGCTGGTGCATGAAGTGCCCCTGGCTGGTCACCTTGGAATTAAGAGGACCAAGCAAAGGTTATCCATGCACTTCTACTGGCCAAAGATGGGGGTGCAAAGAGAAAGTCACTGCAGGAGTTGTGCCACCTGCCAGTTATCTTGTAAGAGTGGCTGAACAATCCAGGCTCCACTGGTACCACTCCCCGTGGTGGGGGTACCATTTGAGAGGGTAGAGATCGACATTGTTGGTCCCCTTGACCCCCAAACATCCTCAGGCAATAGGCTTATCCTGGTGCTGGTCTACCATGCCACCAGATATCCTGAGGCCATCTCATTAAAAACTGTGACTGCCAAGTCAGTTGCAAAAGCTTTGCTTGCCATATTTACTAGGGCTGGTTTCCCTAAAGAAGTTGTGTCTGACCGAGGCAGCAACTTTATGTCGAAGTATATGCAGGCCATGTGGAAGGAATGCGGTGTCACTTATAAGTTTTCATCCGCATACCACCCACAGACCAATGGTCTGGTTGAGAGGTTTAACAGGACCTTAAAAAGCATGATTGGGTCTCTGGAAGAACCTCAAAGAAGAAAATGGGATCTTCTGTTACCATGCTTACTGTTTCCCTACAGAGAGGTACGACACTAGGGTGTTGGCTTCAGCCCCATCGAACTTCTGTTTGGTCACCCGGTAAGGGGATCCTTAGCCATAGTCAAGAAGGGATGGGAGATGCCCACTCCCCCATTACTACTAACGTAGTGGACTATGTGCTAGTGCTCAGAAAAAGGATGGTACTCCCGATGGGTCTGGCTAGTGAAAGGTTGAAGGCAGGGCAAGCTCTGATGAAACAGAAGGCTTCCCTCATCGATTTCACACCTGTTCAGCAAGTCCTGATCATGAATCCTATAAGGCCTCGAGATATACAGGACAAATGGTCAGGCCCTTACACAGTGGTGGAGTCACTGGGTGAGGTCAAATGTTTAGTGGACCTTGGAAGGGCTGGTCAGGCTGCAAAAGTGTTCCATGTAAATAGGCTGAAGGCTTTCATCCCAAGAGTTGAAATCGCTGCACTGCTACTGGCTTCAGACGTTGAGGAGGAGGAGTCAGAACCTCTCCCTGACCTGTTTCAAAGCAGTCCTTCAGATAGCTCCATTGTGGGTGTCCGAGTGGCCCCTCACCTGACTTCTGATCAATAGGCTGAGGTGAAAGGTTTGCTTAGGCAATTTTCCCCCTTGTTTTCACAGTCCCCTGGTTTGACACCTTGGTGAAAACATAACATAGACACAGGAGACAGTGTACCAACCAAAAGTAGTGGATACAGAATGTCAGATAAAGTAAGGTCTTACATTAAGACAGAGGTCAACAAAATGTTGGATGTTGGGGTGTTTGAACCCTCCAGTAGTCCTTGGTCCAGCCCAGTGGTGTTGGTTCCAAAAGAAGGTACTTCTGAATTGAGGTTCTGTGAGGATTACAGGGCTCTGAATGCTGTCACCAATACAGATGCTCACCCCTTGCCTAGAACAGATGCGCTGGTGGATACTTTGGGTGCCTCCAAGTACATCAGCACATTTGACCTCACTGCCGGCTATTGGCAAATAGCCCTTGCAGAACATGCCAAGGAGAAGACTGCATTCTCAACACCAGAATTTCTTGACCAGTTCAGGGTAATGCCTTTTGGATTGAAGAATGCCCCTGCCACTTTCCAAAGGCTTGTGAATCATGTGTTGAATGGGGTGGATGAATTCTGTCTTGCATATCTGGATGTTATAGCAGTTTTCAGTGCCACCTGGGAAGACCATGTGAAACACCTTGGGATTTTGTTACACACTCTTCAGAAGGCCCACTTGACCATAAAGGCCAGTAAGTGCCAGATTGGACAAGGATCAGTGGTATACCTTGGACATGAAGTAGGTGGAGGGAGGATACAGCCTCTAGCCAGTAAAGTACAAGAAGTACAAGACTGGCCTACCCCCACTACACAGACCCAAGTGAGAGCCTTTTTGGCACTCACTGGGTACTACAGAAATTTCAAGGCAGACTATGGTACCATAGCTGCCCCTCTGACTGTTCTCACTACGCCAAAGAAACTGAAAAAGGTAACTTGATCTGAAGAGTGTGAGAAGGCCTTCCAAGGCTTAAAATACTCCTTGTGACAGGCCCGTGTTCTCAGGGCTCCTGACTACGAAATACCTTTTATTGTACAGACAGATGCTTCTGACACTGGGATAGGAGCTGTTCTATCACAAGTAGATGAGAAGGGTAAGGAACACCCCATTGGATTCATTAGTTGCCAGCTTAAGGACCGAGAGCTCAGATGGGCCGCACTAGAGAAGGAAAGTTTCTCTGTTGTGTGGGGCCTAAGGAAGCTGAGGCCCTACCTCTATAGGACCCAATTCACTGTGCAAACTGACCACAAGCCCTTAAAGTGGCTAATGAACATGAAGGGAGAGAATCCAAAGTTGCTTGGGTGGTCCATAAGTCTGCAAGGCTTTGCCATCACTATTGAGCCAGTGGGCTGACCGGTTTATGCAGGACCTTTGCTCTGTCACCGCTGTCGTTTCGAGGAGGCCCTCGAAACTTGGTATACTGCAAACTGTGCATCCACGGCACCCTCACACCGAATTTAGTACACTTGGAATTCCCAGGTCTGATGTGAGACGAATGCGCCCGGACCGGAGTATTCGCGGTTACCGTGTTGCCCTGCTGCGGCAATGACCTGTGCTGCCTTTGTGACCTTCTTGCTGAGACGTTGTTTTTGCCGCATTCGAACCTGCCAGCGAAGTGGATCACACTGGAGTCTGGGTCTGCTTGCGTCGGGGACCGGTGAGTACTCCATACCACAACCAGTGGCACCTAGCGCAAGAGCCCATTTTTATGCACGAGTGGCCCCTGCGAGTCCCTCTCCTTTCCACCGCTATTGCAAAATAGCGACCCCATCCCGCACTCTCGAACTGCCTCTGCTTCCAGTGGAGGCCCTTCTTGAATAGTGGGAAATTGTTCTGCATCGCCACATCTACCTTCCTGAGCTGTTAGAGACCCTAGAAGAGACCCTATCCTGCCTATTGGCAAAAGCGCATGCACCTGCATAGCATGTGCTTTTGAGCACAAGGCTCCTCTCTTTGTAGGGCTTGGACTGCCTCTTAGTTAGGTTATTATTGATGTGGAACTGGGCCTAAATACTATTTGCACTGCCTGTTTCCTTCCCCTCTAGACATATTTTGTGAATTTAACCCTTTAGACCCCATTGGTCTTGTATATATATTGTATTGATTGTGATGTGTTGGTTTATATAATGTTGCTGTGATTATTTTACTATGGTCAATGTTACAAAGGCCTTGTAATAAATGTGTCTATATTTTTAATATAACACCTGTCTGGAGTAATTTGTAAGTGTCCTTGCTTTGTGTGCTCATTGAGGTCTTTCAGTCACCCTCACCCCTCTTGAGACTTAGTCTTGAACGCCGCCATAGCTACCCTGATTGGTCTGGCTTGTCCAGAGGTTACCCTGTTCCAAGAAACTAGGCTGGCCTTCTGAACTTCTGCCCCTCCAGGTCAGAGTTCAGAAATCCATCTTAACACTGAGTCCCACTGTGTGATGGAATAGCCTGCACTCATATTAACAGCAACCAAGAGGCCAGAAGAAGGTCTTCCTTTGCTGCCAGCAATTGCTGGTAGTAAGACAACTTCATAATTGTCCCATATGGGAGTATGCATAAGCCAGGTCTCATGGAGAGCTATAATTTGATATATGGTGGAGACACTACTTAGTGAATTTGCAAATGAGAATGTCCTCATGTGTTCCAACTCGCAATGGCGAGAGAGGACACATTGATTTGGTTTAATGGTTAGGTCGCAGTTGGCTGATGAGCACTGGGATATGATCAACTTTCTGCCACAGCTCCAGAATAGATGATAGCTTTAAGAGTTGACAGGTCGACTCCCTCTACGACAAAACATTATCAAGGCTAGAACCTCTGTGAACCAGGAGATACAATCTATAGAAGCAGAGATAACCACAAGAGAACAGATTTTCAAATTTGACCCCATCACTGTAGCAGATTTGTTAGAGGTACTGAACAATATGAAACCCACCACCTGTGCAGAAAATATTCTACCACCTAGCATTATTCTGCAACATAAAGACATTTTTGCCCCCATTCTCCTGAGAATAGTGATTGCCTCGTTCCAGGAGGGTGTAGTGCCAAAGGAACTTAAGAAGGTCACCATCACCCCTCTTGTCAAAAAAGCCGGCCTGGATCCAAAGGACCCTGCTAACCTGCGCCCAATTACAAATTCCAACTTTGTTCTTAAATTACTGGACAAGGTCGCAACGCAGCAACTACAGAAATTTGTAGAGAATCAGGAAGCCTTGCACCAGCAACAATCTGGCTTCAGAGCATCTCATAGCACTGAAACAGCCATGCTGGACCTACAGAATCAGATGTTGAGCTTGCTTGACAAAAATAAGATAGGGATGCTGATGCTTCTTGATTTAAGCGCTGCCTTCGATCTGGTAGATCATCAACTCCTCATCAAGGCACTCATTGAGAACGTGGGCTGCTCCGAAGGAGCTATTGACTGGTTATTGTCATTTCTATCGAACCGCCAAGCCAGAGTCCACTGGGGCAGCAACTTTTCTGATCCCTGCGATATCCTCTTCGGAGTGCCACAAGGGGCCAGTTTGTCACCAATGCTGTTCAACATATACATGCGCACTTTGTGCAGCATACTGGTGAATGCAGGCGTGTCGTTTACGAATTACGCAGATGACACTCAACTTATTTTGGAACTGGGGGGCAGCCAGCACGCCGCTGACAGCGAAGTGATTGCAAGGGTTTATAAGACAATAGACGATTGGATGCAGGCTAACTGGATGTGCCTGAATGATTCAAAAACCGAACTGATGCTGTTTGGTTCCAGTCGTCAGTTGGCTAATCTAGGGGCAGAGTACAAATCCATCCAAATTAAGGAAGCCATCATCTCGGTGGCCCCTAAAGTGAAAACCTTGGGCATGATGGTTAACTCTGCGGTAGATTCTCATGCCCAGACCAGCTATCTCCAAAAAAACACGGCTTA
The DNA here is from genome assembly GCF_040938575.1 of Ambystoma mexicanum. Classification (NCBI taxonomy): domain Eukaryota; kingdom Metazoa; phylum Chordata; class Amphibia; order Caudata; family Ambystomatidae; genus Ambystoma; species Ambystoma mexicanum. The sequence goes on from NC_090927.1 coordinate 592,884,485, forward strand.
TTATCTCAGGCTAATGAGATATATCAAGCCCTTCCTAAATGAATGTAACCTGGCGACCATTGCCAGAGCTATTATTTTATCACGGCTCGACTATGGCAATGCACTGCTGTTAGGGGCCTCGTCTAAGGACTTAGCGAGATGTCAGGTGATCCAGAACAGTGCGGTTAGGCTAGTAAAAAATCTGAAGAAGAAAGATCATGTCACCCCCGATAGGATTTCCCTTCATTGGCTAAGAGTAGAGGAACGTATAAAGTTTAAGGCTCTTTCTTTGGTCCACAAGTGCCTCTATGGTAAAGCACCAGAGTATTTGAAAAACAGCCTAGTCCTCTACACACCCAGGAGAAGACTACGATCGGAAGGAAAGTGCCTCATGGTCGTACCCAATTTCAAGCTGAAATCGGGGTTGGGTAGATCTTTTCTGGTACTGGCACCTAAATTGTGGAACAGCCTTCCCGATTCACTGAGGTCAGAAGCAAACCACCTTGTATTTAGGAAACGGATGAAGACACTCCTCTTCAGATAAGATCTCTAACGCTAGTGGCTGTCAGGTCTTCCATGCCAACTGTTTCGCGTCTCTTTATGCCTGCTTTCTTCTCTTCTATGTTGTAATGTTCAAGCGCCCTGATGCCCTCGGGCTACCGGCGCTTTATAAAAATATATACATATATACATATTACTCGTTCGGGATCCTGAGCGATCAGGAATCCCATCTCAAACAATTTCATTTTGGTGTTCCAATTGGTGTTTAGTACTACACCAGATGGTATCCATAATCTTGTGATTGAACGGACAGTGTCAGAGAGGAATTCAATTTGCTCAATATCTCGCGAGGAGATATCTTCTAGCCCGACCACCTCACTGAATATATTGAGCGCACTCTGTCTGTTAAGATCATATGATGCAATTGGTCCTTCTCTGCACTTCAAGATTAACAAATGACAAAAGGAATTGTTAAAGACTCCAATCAAGCAGTCCCACTAAGTCATTGCCTTGTCTGGGACTGCTTGATTGGAGTCTTTTTTACAAAGTGGGGGCTTGTAGCCGGGGATTCTGGATTACAGCTATCACTTGTGCAGATTAATACAGTGTGCCAGCTGACAGGATACATATCCGGTTAGATCACCACACTGTTTTACACTGTGAAAGCACTCCTCAAAGGAGCGATCTAAGGAAACGGTCTGTTTTGCAAAATAAAATACTAACTTCTGTAAGTCAGGAAGGAACTCAAATTCCAGAATGACGACACTGGTAGATATGAAGATAGCTAGGGAGCACCTCTTACATAAACTGTTTGTGAGAGGTGAATGGTCTGAACAGGACCAAAATGTATGGTTGCAGGCGATCACACAACAGGTCACTACAACTGGGTCGGATAAGTGGAGAGATCAGGGTCCCTTACATGTGGCCCTGAGTGAACTATATATGGCTCCTAAAGCCAAAGATGAACACAATAAGATTGCCAGGATAGCGGCATATTTGTATCTTTATATGGGAGCCATGCAGGACAAATGTGCTGAAGGCCAAGATCTGGCAAATAGGCAACAGATGGCGTTAGAATCTGACCTGGTCTCTTCTGAGCAGAGTCTGCACAGAAGCCAGGAGTCAGAAAACCAGAGTAGACAATACATCATTAAAATGAAGGAAGATATGGATATCCTGCAACAGGAAAAGGCTGACCAGGATACCAGATTTCTGGCCTTGCAGAAGGAGTACCAAGAAGGGTTGGACTCCCTACTGCAGAGCCAGAAAAAGCTGGAGCAACAACTAGACTTTAACAGGGCATGCACAGAGCAGGTAGCCACCCTGCAAATTCGACTAGACAGAGAGAAAGAGGAAAGCAATACATTGATTTTGAAAGACCTGGATACCCAGGCAGAGTTTGATCAGGAATGCCAGAAAGCTGGTGCCTTTCAAAGGCAGAGGGACTACCTGGCAGCACAGATGCAGGTTCTTAGTCAGGAAAGGGACACCTTAGGCCAGGAAGTCTGCCAATTAAAACAAAAAATTGAAGGAAATCACCTGGACCTCCAGGGGCTGGGTGTCCTCCAAAAAGAGCATCAGAACTTGTTAGAGCACACCAGGAGGGTGGAAGATGCTCTGGCAAGAAAGGAGCAGGCCAGTAGAGATGGGACTCAGGAGGTAACCCTCCTGCAGCAAAGACTGGCCCAGTATTCCAGGACCAATCAGGAGGCACAGAGAGAGAATGAGGCTCTCTGTCAGCACAATGATAGGCTCCAGCAACAGGTAGCCATGCAGGAGAGACTGATAGAGTCTAGTAAGGCCTTAACTGAGGAACTGAAAGTGCAGGCTCTTGCATTGCAACAGGGAGCAGGGGCTGACAGAGATGAAGTTTGCTGGGAAAGGGAAACACCTGAGCATAACCACAGGAGCCCTAGTACCAGAAGCCTTCATCTCTCCCAGTCCTTGGACTCTGCCACCCCCATGTCCCCTGGTGCACATGAGCATAGGGCCACAGGGAGGGCAGATTACTATCCTGCCAAAAGTATGGGGTTCATAGGCCAGTACCTCCCAGGAATGGATGGGCTGGCATCCGGGTATGGGCACCTAAGCACAGTGCAATTTAATGGGGAACCCCAGGAGAGTAGGCCCACTAAGGGCATCATGAAAACCTCCGCCCAGTTAGGTCAGTGGGGGGGTACCCATCAAATCCTGGCAGCAAGGAGGGATCTGTAGACTCCTCTGAGCGGCCCAGGACACAGGAGACCAGGTCCCCACATTCTGCCAGCCATTCCCAGGCCCGCAGAATCCGGGAAAACCTGGAAGATCAGACGGGCACCTCAGGGAGCAGTGCTTCTGAGTCGGAGGATGAATGGACCAGGGTTACCCGAACCAAAAAGGCCAATAAGGCAAAAAGGGCCTTGCTTAAGGACACCTTAAAGCAGATCAAGGCAATAAGGAGTGTCATTACCCCTTATCACAAGAACTCCAAGTGTTCTGTTTGGGAACACTTGGAGCTCTTTGAGCAAATGATGGAGACCTTCCATTTGAAGGACAGCAGTAGCTGCATCCAGTACGTCAAATGGACATTCTCCCCAGAATACTCCAGTTTCTTTGCGGGGCTGGAGGACCAAAACCATTCAAGATGGTCCACGTATAGGGCGGCCATCTTGAAACATTTTTCTGTTCACCGGAATCACCAAGAGACTCGCAAGGCAGCCTACAATTTGCAATGTGGGGAGGATCAGGCCCCACAAGAATTCGTGCAAGAATTGAAGCGTGCCTTTGGCAAGACCACCAGAAGGGTGCGCACAGACAATAGAGAATTCATCAACACATTTTTCACTGCACTCCCCAAATACATAATGACCCAGTTTGTGAGAGATTTTTCACGAGAAAAGATCTTTAGACTGGGTCATTGAGCAAGCCACCTGCATCTACGAGGTGCAGAAACCGGTGGAAAATAAGAATCAGCCCAAAAACCCCAAAACCAACAGCACCCCGGCTGCTGCCAAGGTGGCAGAGGTAAAGGTTGCCCCGTTTTAGATTTGGAGATGGGGGGGACCTAAAAACCTGCCTGCACCAAATAATTCACAGCCCAGAAGGCCCTTGGGCCAGTCACAGACAGGGAGTCAAGGAGGTAGTCCCACAAATGGGGTCCCCCGCTCCACTGACTATGTAAGTCCCCGCTATAAGGGAAACAGACCAATCCTGGGTTATGTGTGGACTCCTCCGGCCCAAGGGGGGGGATCAACCAAGCACCCAACCAAGGGAACTTCCCTCTGCACTTCCCCCAGGAGGGCAGAAATTCACCAAATCCTGGGCAGAACTTGTTCCCCAGGTATCCACCCAACTTCCAGTCCCAAAATCATCCATCCTTCTTTCCCCACTTTCCTGAGCCCAGACAACCTAATCCAGGAGAGGGGAGGCCAAGGGTGGAGGGGTACCCAAATCTTCCCAACCCAGGGTACTACCAGAGAAGGGAGAGCTACCCTTCCCGGGATCAGCCCAGGGGAGAAAACAGAACCCCGTATCAGCCTGAGCGGGTTTCCCAACTTGAGCGCCAGGTCCAAAATATGGCCCGGGATCTGGGTCACATACTGAGGGCTCAACAGAACCCTCAGATGAGCATGCCACCACAGAATGCCCCAAACTCTGGGCCTGGTGCTCCAGAACAATGACGGGGGCAGCACCCCGATAACCCACCGGTTCCCAGAGAGGAGGCACAAGAGGAAGGGGGATGTAAAACCTTGGAGGAAGCTTCCTTCCCAACTTGTAAACAGCCCCTGGAAAACCAGGAACCGGAAACAAAATCTCCTACCCCTGAAAGTCTGCCACCCAAGGAGCAAAGAGGAGGTAGGAGAAACAAAGGACCCAAACAGACCCATTTTGTGGAGGAGGTACAGGTCTTCCAATTTGAGGGAGAGGGATCCTCAGAGGATCCTGAGAAAAGTATTTTCTCCTTCAGAGATGGGGGAACTCCTCCCAAGGAAAAATGGGTCCCAAGGGATTCCAACCTAGACTGGGTAGATGTGGGGATTGAGCTGTAGCCGCCCATCATTCTATCTCAGAACCAACAATACCGAAAACCCCTGGTTCAAACCCATCCAGGTGACTGCCTCCAAAAAGGGGGGGGGGGGTGGCCCAGAACTGGAAACAGGGGAACCAAAAACCGCATCAATATCCAGTTGCAAACTTTTTCTTTCAGATTCCCAAGGCTCTCCACAGACTTCTGCCCAAATTTCTTCTCTCTCAATGTCCAAAACCAGAAAGTTAGCCCACCAGTTGTCCAAATATGTGCATTATCTGTGCCCCCTTGAGGAGAAGGAGGGAAGATATTATGCCCCGGTACAAGTAGAGGGGCAGGGTACAATGTTGGCACTGGTGGACACTGGATCCCAAGCTACCCTTCTGTCCAAAAGGGCCTTTGATGCACTAAATGTAGGAAGGGGAGAGAATTACCGTATTCCTCTCACCTCTCTTCCTGGACAACTGCAGCACTTTGACGGGAAGGAAATTCCCGTCGAGGGGACTGCAGATTTGGACATCAAAATTGGGTGACATAAGGTGAAACACCCGGTCATAGTAGTGACTCCAGAGGGCATCCCTTGTTTACTAGGGAATGACCTCCTGAGAAGGTTGTCACCCCTAATAGATTCCATAAACAAGGTCCTCTGGACCCAGACTAGCCGACCAATAAAACTAAAACAGAGTGTCAACCATGTTAGTTTAAACGGCACCTGCCACATGGTTGAACAAAATTCGGACCAAGTAGAATTTCACTTCCAGAACAACCAAATTCCAGATGTGACAGTAATAGCAGTAGGACAACAGACTGGTGATGGGGGGTCCTCTCCATTTCTGAAAATCAACCTTCCTTCCAGTTTAAGGTGGCATTCCACACTGGAGGGAAACACCCTGAAATTCTTTACTAATTCACAATCAGACATTCCCACTCCAATAGTCCAGAAAGATGTGAAATCAGCTCAGAGCCTGGCTGATGTTCATCAAATTGGAGAGCAGTTGTTCATCCCTGTTCAGTTAAACGAGGGGAAGGACTCTGTTCTCGCCCGAGTGTGTGTGAACAACGGTAAGAGCTTCATCAGCGAAGCCATGTTCCGCCAACTCCCAAAAGATCCAGCCATTCCCACATTCAAACTGATAGACAAATGGGAAATGGACCTGGAAGCACCTAATTCCAAACATCTCCTGCCAAGCAGGTGTATGCTCAAAATCTCCATTGGCAACAAGAGCATAGTCCATAATTGTTGGGTCATGCGAGACGTCACTGCCGCCTTTTACTTAGGCAGTGCCATTCTCAATCGCTTTGCCATTAGTTTGGACCTAATAAACTTCAAAGCTTGGTCCCGATTAGCGGATAATCCCATGGGCTTTGATGATCCAGAAAAAGCATTTCGGTCAGCTCAATTGCTACCTTATGCAGTTGAAATTCAGATTAAGGAGGAAGTCACCATCCCAGAAAGGACCCGACAATTCTCCCTGGAAGTGAAAGTTAAAAGAGGACATAAATTGAAAAACCCTGATGCTTATATTCATCTAAATGCTTTCCTTCAACAGCAAGGGTTAGGGGTAAACCCAACACCATTAGTCAACATAGAACATGACACCATTCCAATAGAGGTGGATAACAGCGACTTAAAGAGTATTACTCTAGCCGCAGGCACCATTATTGGAATGGCGGTTGATGACCGACATTTCTCCATTGATTTAGGAAATTAAATGTTAGGACCAATCCCCAAGTACTGTTTTGACAGTGACAGTGAGGACAATACAACACCAGACAGGATCTTTACCCGGCATGGGGGGAACTTCCTGGTGTACACTTCTTGCCCTTATGGTAAGGAAGATGTGACTTGTGACTTCAGAGGGGATGAGTTTATCCAGGTCCATGAGGGCTGCCTTTCCCACCTGAGGCCTCCGGTCTAAATCAGCACTCTGACCAGGGACTTCTCCACCCAGCTGGAGGAGGCCGCTGAGATAGCAAAACCAGAAGTCTTTCCAGGCTTCAGGCAGATGGTGGAAGAGAGAGTCAACCTAACTGATGCCTGTGTGACTCTGGAACAGAAGCAAAAGTTGAAACAAGTTTTCTTGGATTTCCAAGATCTCTTTGCGGTAGACTCATATGACTGTGGTCGCACCGACATCCACACAACAACAATTCCCACTGACCCTGGCATGACTGCAGTGTTTGTGAAGCAATATCGCTTGCCTCTCGCATCAATGGAGTCCCTTACTGAAATAATTAAGAACCTTGAGTCCCGGGGAATAATCAGTCCAGTACACAGCACCTTCAATAATCCGGTGCTGGGAATATTGAAGCCAAACGGCCAGTGGAGACGCTGTGCCGACCTTAGGAAGCTCAACAAACGGGTCCATACTTCCCGATGGCCTCTGACCTACATTGACCAAGGGCTGGCCCAGATTCAGGGGTCACGGGTATTCACTGCAATAGACCTGACCAATGGATACTGGACCGTGCCTGTCAGTAGGGAGGACCAATACAAACTGGCTTTTACCTTTGGGGGCCAGCAGTACACATGGACCCGGACTCCCTTCAGATACCTCAACTCCGGCAATGAATTCAACATTTTCCTACATAAGGCCATGCCCGACCTGGGTGCGAGGGGTAACCTGGCTTATGTAGATGATGTCCTCATCAAAAGTTCATCTGTGGAGGAACATATAGCAGAGATCAGGTATGTTCTGACACAGTTGAGGGCCGCCGGAGCAAAACTTTCCTTTCAGAAAGCACAGTGGTGTAGAACCCATGTTAATTTCTTGGGGCATGAGATTACTCCTCAGGGTCTCAGTCCCCAGGAAAAGAAAGTGGAAGCACTTCAGAAACTAAAAGACCCCACAACTCTGCGGGAACTAAGGAGCCTCCTTGGACTGACTAATTACAGCAGAAAGTTCATTGAGGGCTACGCACAGGTCACCAGACCCCTGATTCATCTTTTGAAGGGTGGGGGTCAAGTGGGAATGGGGTCCAGAACAATCTGAAGCAGTAAGACAACTCAAAAGAAGCCTCTCACAAGCGCTTTGCCTAGCTTACACTGCCAGAAACAAGGAGTTCTTCCTGGAGACAGGGTTCTCTAATACGTGCTTGACGGCAGTATTATACCAAAAGCATGACAAGGTCAATAAAGTAATCTCCTATGCGAGCAAAACTTTATCCTCTGTGGAGGAAAAATTCAACGATTGTGAAAAGGCACTCCTGGCAACGGTGTGGGCATTGAAGAATTACCGCCCATTCATCCAGGGGGAACACATCATAGTGGAGACTCCACCCCAGCCTCTGCAATACCTCCAAAGTGACAGAATCCGGGCCGGAAATGTGAGTAATTCCCGAATTACTTCCTAGATTCTGTCAATGCAAGGCTTTCCTGTGGAGGTCAGATATGGCCAAAACAAGAAGAGTCCCCTCGCGCAAGGTCTGGCTGACTTGCATGATTGTGCCAGAGAAACTGTCTTGAGGACGAAAGTCTAAAAATCAAGGACAACATGGAGGCATACCTTAATTCCCCACACAAAGTCTTTGATGAAGACAAGTGTGAGGGAATGCCCACTGTCTATGTGGATGGATGCTCTTACCATGTTGACAACAACAGGGAAAAAGAACTGGTGGCCGGCGTAGGGAATGCGTGGGTGAATGAGTCTCCAGAACCCTCCGCTGGGTACAAAATCGGTCCCCGAAGTAGTCAGGTGGCAGAATTGATGGCTGTGTATCAAGCCATCCTCACTGCTGTCCAACATCAACTCCACAAACTGGTCATAATCACAGATTCGGTTTATGCACGGAATGGGTTCGTGGAGCACCTGGTCAATTGGAAAACCAGAGGCATGTTATGTGCTAATAACAAACCCCTGAAACATGGGAAGTTAATCCAAAATATTGATGATCTGGTCACATCGAATGGGATGACCATCTACTGGAAAAAGATCAAGGGTCATTCCAAAGTAGAGGGACCAGACAAAACCGGAAATGACTTAGCTGATCAGCTGGCCAAAACCGGGGCCATCCAAGGGGATCTAATAGAAATAGAGTCCCTGTTGGGGGAAATCCAGGTCACTGCTATCACTAGGTCCCAGACAAATGTTCACAATGATCTTTCAACTGCACAATGGAGTAAGGAGACCCCTGATGCTGATTTAATTACGGCTCAAAAGGGGGATCCAATAATTGGTAAGTTTTACCAACACATTGAGGACCCTGAGAACTTTCCCCTGACGGATACCAATTACATTGGGAAGAAGGACCTTTGAGTGTTGCTGAAATGTCCAAAGATGTTCCGAATCCAAGACGGTTTGTTGGTAAGGAAATCCCAAGCTGGCCATGATCAGTAGGTGGTCCCTACCTCATTCCAAAGCCTGATGTTAAGTCACGCCCATGATGCGGCCACAGCCGGTCATAGGGGGTTTCACACAACACTTGAGATCTTAAGAGAGGTTGTATACTGGCCACACATGGGGCAGGACCTCGACCAATACTTGAAGGGGTGCCTGTTGTGTGCACAATTTCAGCCATCATCCCTCACACACCGTGCACCTCTCCAAAAGAGGGGGATGACACTGCCATGGTCAGATTTGCAAATCGACTTCGTAGGCCCTGTGATTCGCTCGTCTAGAAGCATGTTGACGGTCACATGCTTGTTTACCAAGTGGGTGGAATGTCTCCCGGCCCCAAACTGCAAGGCTGAAACTGCAGCTGCCCTGATGATTAACCACATCTTTTCCCGTTTTGGTCTACCTCAAAGGATTGAGTCAGACAGAGGTAGCCATTTCACCGGCGAGGTAATGACAAAGATGTGGGAGATACTGGGGGTCAAAAGGAAGCTACATATTGCTTACCGGCCAGCTTCTTCTGGGGCAGTAGAACGCTACAACCGGACCATTGTGAGCATCTTAAAAAGGTTTGTGGCAGATTCTGGGCCAAGTTGGGATATCCGATTACCTCTGGTCCTAATGGGCATCAGATCTACCCCTTCATCTGCAACTAAAATGTCACCGTTTGAGCTGATGACTGGACGCAAGATGGTGCTTCTCCAGCATTTGCTCTACAGGACCCAAGAGCAGACATTGATAAATGCCTCCACAACTCATGAGTATGTGGAGAATTTAAGGAAACACCTTCAACATGCTTTTGCCTATGCTCAGCGGAATCTAGAAAGATCAGCTGATAGCATGAAGACCCATTACGATTTGAAAACTTCCAGGAAAGTATATAATGTGGGAGACCGGGTCTATCTATACAATTTCCAAAGGAAACAGGCCAAACAGCGAAAATGTTTCCCTTATTTTGATTCAAAGCTGCAAAACTGTCATCTGTCATTTTGAAACTTTAAAATTTCATTTCTGAAAAGCGACCTTCACAAAATCGTCTGTATCCCGGAACCGTTTGTCCTAGGAACGAAGCTTTCCAATGAGCCTAAAACCGTCTTTCTACTCCTTATACTTCCTCCGTAATTGCGCTCGACGCACGCGACTAAATTGCTGAGATTTGACATTGTGCTTCATTCCAGCCATGTGTAAAAACATTTGCCATTTGCTTCCATCTCGGAATTCTGTTTTCAACTTGATAACCATCCCTGAATCATTGATAGGGCTGGCCTGAACTGATTTAAAGTATCTATCCCTCACCCTGAACCTCCTAGAGGGAATTAAAATCATTTGAGCATATTTTTCCCTTCTTTGCAAACTACATTTAAAGTACTTTGCCGGTGTTTAAAATCATCCTTGTGATCTAAGCTTGCTAGGGGGGAACTGAATTCGGGTTGTACTGTGATTGTATTCCTGAAGACTGTGTGTGTTACTTCCACCTCCTTACATTGCATAGATGGGGGGGAATTGCCAAAAGGGGAAAAGTGATTATATTATGTTTTGCTGAAATCATATCAAGTTTATTCCTGTGTTGCTTCTTTTTCACCTTTCATTTCCTTGTACCATATAAAGCATTCTCAGCTACCTTATCCTCTATACTACTCCTAAGTAATTAAACCAGCATGCTAGTATCACATCATCCATTGTTGATCACTCACTGTCATATGTCTAAGTGTGATATCAATTATTAATTTATTATAAAAGTGTGATATATATATATATTGTTTAATTCTCAAATAAACCTTTTAAATTTGCAAAACAAACTTACTTCTTGGCTCAGTGGGGTCAGGGGGATTCTACGAGAGGGTTGTTATATAAGGGTTGTCATCCAGAGTACACAAACTGGACATAAAAATATATAAATAAGGGCTTCCCTTGAGTAATCCCAGACAAGGCACTGACTTAGTGGACTGCTTGATTGGAGTCTTTAACAGAATTATGTGACTGTGCATGATGAATGGGATCCTGATAAGAAGTCATAAAATTAGAAAAACCAACTCTTTGGTTTTGGTTTCCTATTTTTGTAGCTTAACTAGATTTGACCTGACATGCAACTTGATGGTTACAAAATCTTTGTGAAGAAGTGACATCTGACTGTCCCACTGCTCCTCCCAAATTCATATGAGTGTGATTTATTTGTATTTTTGTCGCTGGGTAAGAGCGAGGAATGTTTAGTAGGGGCTCTTGTGCAGCTAGGGGGGCAGAAAGGCTGTGCAGTAGATAATCAGTGACTGCATTTTTTAAATGTTCCATCGAAAAGGTTGTTGTTGAATCTAGTGTACTCCCAAAATTGGTAGAGGTTCGTTTGGCATGCACCACAGGGGCCTTACCTATATTAATCTGCTTCAACGTCTCACATCACTCCGATTGTTTTTTGTTGTTGCTAATAACACATTTTATTGTATTTTTCAATAGTCGAAGACAACAAACAATACAACAATTACACATATATGCAGCACGAGTCATTACAAATTGCTGCTCTGATTAGGGTTCAGCTACTCAGCCATTCATAAGTCCTTACACCAACAGTACAATCCACACCGTGTTCGTATATGGCATTGTTCATCAGGCCACAGTCCGCTTGTCATGGGAACATGATTTTTAATTCATTCAGCTCGATATACATATTAAAGGCTGTTAATAATTTTCAACTGGCGTTTTAGAAATGAGTACCAAGTCATCGGCGTACATTAGGGTTTTAACTGGACAGCCATTGAGAACAGCCGAATCTGAACAAATTAACACAAATATGTTTTACTTACATCATGAATGAAGTAATCAAAAATCGCGGCAGCCAGGAGACACCCTTGCTTGAGCCCCTGAGCTGTAGGTATGGGAGCCAACAATAGGCCATCCAACGTCAACTGAATACGTATTGATGTTTCTGAGTGTAGTGCTTAAATAATATTGCACAATGTCGGCGGACAATGATCTCTGATTAACTTCGACATCAGAATCACTTGTGATATGGAATCAAATGCAGAGTGCAAATCTACAAATGCAAAGAAAACAGATTGTTTTATCGTCTGGCACTGCGATTTGATGGCATTTAGGCACAGCAGATTGATGTTGGTGCCCATGCCTGCAACAAAACCAGTTTGTGGGGGTTTGCGCAATTGGTTAGATAGGGTTCAAGCATTAAAGTCGCAGAGAATAAACTTCACAAAGCTTTTGCTTGGCGCATATAAGAATGCTATTGGCTGATAATTTTGGGTCAGGCTGCGGTCTCCTTTGTTAAATATTGGGACAATTAATTAAGTTTTCCATGATGAGGGTATGATACAGGTGCCTAATGCCTGTGGGAAAATCAGATTCAAAATCACCGACCAAAAATGCGCGTTAGCTTTTAGCATTATGTTTTTATGCCCATCCGGGCCAGCGGCCCGAGGTGAACTGGCCTTTTTTATCAAGTCTTCAACAACACCCTGTGAGCACGCTACATGTTCGTGTACGCCATTAGATAGGCCACTCTCTATCACCATTAATGCGTCCTTCTCAGAGGAAGTGACGTTTTGCAAATTTTTTCCCGGGTGACTCATATTTTTTTGCACCGTATTAATGGCTTGGAAAAAAGAACTAAGAGAGTTCTTAGAATTTTTGGTCACTGCCATATTCTTGTTTTTTTACAAAAGTGCGTGGTCTTTTTTTATTGCCTTTTTGGGAGGCCGCTCACCTACATTCAGTCGAATTCAGCTGACATTTAAGTAATGGGCTCTAGGATTCACTGGCAGGGCTGCAGTGTTGTCCACACTAATCCACGATTCATTAATCTGTTGGCCTGCTTTGTCCTCACTGGCATCTAGCACGGGTCGTATGACACCAGAAAACATTTGAAAGGCATGAGGCTGGCTCACGCAACACGGGCATTTGCACGTCTGACCTAGAGAGAGTATCTGCAGATGGTAATAATGGGTTGGGAGGTAAGTTGTTAACCAAGGACAAGCTTTTGGTATTCAACTTAAGCCATTCAGACAGCTGATCATTTTGTACTGCTTGCTTAGTTACCGTGATGACTAATGTTTCAAAAAGTTTAAAAAGACTAAACAATGTTGTGTTTATTGCTGTGAGGGCCAATATGAACATAGAAGATCTGTTGTTTGCATCTTCGCTGTTCATGTGTCTCGGATGTCGTGGGGTGGGATGAACATAGGAAAGAAAAATAGACTAGCTAGAAGAGTTTAAAGAGTACTTTTCTTGCTGAATGGTTTTCTCAATATATATCGAAATAGGAGATTGGCTTGAGAAAATAGAGATATCGGAGCCATCGCGGCTCCGGGAAGAATTGGGAACTGGAGACAAAGATTCCGCCCTCGTGGTAGTAGAGGGCCTAGTCGCAGCAGATGGTAAAATGGTCTGATCGGACAGTACATAAGATTCACTAAGGCTAGTCATGACTACGCTCTGCCCTGATGTTGTGCTATTTTTTACTACGGGCCAGGCTAATGTACAAGTACCAGCAAGGCCAGGTTTCAAACTCTTTAACAAGCTTGTGTTTTCTTTTGTTTGCACTGTTGTGGACAAGGGCACGATGTTAGGACTCCGAGAAGTATTATGGGCACTTGTTGGTGTTAAGAAAATAGATTTGTGAGACAATTGTGTGACACGAGTTGAAGTGCAATCACCTAGATGGTTAGGCATATTAGATTTCAAAGAATAAAGGCCACGTTCCATGAGCTTAATCGACGGCACTTCGCTCGACACTTGCACTGCAACAAATCACAACATAAAATTTCACAGAATACAAGTCAAAATAAACAATAATAAACATGGCCTTGGTCTGCTATGTCGCGGTTTCGCAGCTGAGCGGCCAAGCACAAACACAATACTTTCACACGAGTGTGCACGCACGGGTGCACGTGCGTACTGACAATATTGTGGAAGCGCCAATCGGATCAAAGCAGAGGTGGGACTAAGCCCAACACGTAATCTAGAATGAAGGAAAACACGGTCATCAAAGTCTGTCACTGCATTGACAGCACATCGATAGCACGTTAGTGTCTATTGTTGCCTGCTTTCTGCAATAGTCACCTTTTTTAAAGCAATAGTCCACGTTGTCCAAGCTGATGCACAGATATCCATGCTGGAAGAAGCGTTTGTTGAATAGTGAAGCAGGGGTCCTCGTGGCCAAGCGGCACTTAAACACGGTATTTTCACACGAGCGCGCATGGGGGTGTGTGCGCGTGCTCGTAATATAGCGGAAGCGCTAATCAGCTCGAAGCAGAGGCGGGATTTAGCCTAACACGTAATCTTTATAAAAGCAATAGTCCCTTAGTCCACGCTGTTCAAACTGATGCACAGATATCCACGCTGGAAGAAGCGTTTGTTGAATAGGGAAGCAAAGGTCCTCGCGGCCAAGTGGCACTTAAACAAGGTACTTTCACAAAGTGCGAGTAGTCATTTGAGCTGCCTAATTTGTGGATCACTGCATAGTTTAAACATCAGTTTGTGATGTTACTGAATTACTTAAAACATGTAGTTTACCATTTGGTTCACAACTTGAGGACCATATTCCATAGATATAATAAAGCCTCTGTACAAATACAAGTATTAAAGAACAGTAGAATTTTCAAGCAAAAGTTTGAAAGTTGAAGCATAGTTTGGGAAATGTCATCATTGACTTCTTATGTGTTTACGTGGCAAAAACAAGAACACACATAGATTTTACAAGGAGTATTGAAATTACATTTGTAAGATACTTAGTGTTGCATGTAGTAAGTAAGTACTCATGTATTACACAGCCACGGTAGTGGCTGTGTTGTTTCCATAGGAAGAGCACTTTTTGGGCGGCCTATAACTCTGCTCCACCTGGACGAATCCTCACCAAACTCTGCAAAAAAGGTATATGGGCCACTCTGAATTTCCTCGCAAAGTCTGGTGAGGTTTGGTCGAGGGGGGGGAAAGTTATAGGGGGGTCCCAAAACGTCTTTTTTCCCCCATAGACTGAATGGGAGAAAAACTTTGCGCATGGCTACAGGTCAAACCGCTGGATGGATTTTCACCAAATTTACGGCAGGTACAGGGGCTTGGTCCAGAAAGCGTGCTTTCATAAATTTGGCGACCTTCCGTGCAGTACTTTTCATAAACATTACCAAAAAGTAGGTCTGAAAAAATTAGTGAAATCTATGTCTGCTTTGCGGTCACACTTCCGTGTTCGATACACAGACAAGATACCGATTGGCTAAGGGGCTGGCCTCATGACCGTGGACATTCGACGTCTCTGCCGATTGGCTGCAGCGATACGTGTTCTGCATCAGATTGTTTGGATGCACCCGACATCTTGGAACTGCCGATAGCAGAGCGACAACCAGCGCAAACATACTATATTTATAAAACTCTTTTGCTGTGTCATAGAGCGTCGGGAAAGGTTCAGACAGTAAGACATGGGTGATCAATGCATTTGTTCTGGCGGTCAGTCTTCATGATGCATTTTCTATGGCCACTTTGAACAGACAGAAAATGAGGGGTCCAATAACGGTAGTATTTCAGTCCATGCAGTACACAGGCAACTTGTAACTGTTGTAAGGACACGCGTGGTGTTAGCGACCATTGAAATTGACAACATGACAACATTACTTTTTCCTATGGGTATTGTATTCATTAGTACGCCGCCATGGGTGTGACATGCTACAGTGGTTGTGGACAGGGCCTAGAGTCTTCGAAGGCCTTACTTTCAAGACTGTAGGCCCTGGCCACAACCACCGCAGCATGTCACACCCATGAATACACCCGTAGTATTGCGTATCGATTGCCTGGTTGTGGGGAGTGTGTACACTCTAGCCATGCACGCAAGAACAAAGTTATAAGCACTGGACGCCCAAGCCACTGCACACCTATCCCATGTAATATCTATGGACATACAGCTAGGAGTGCAGCCTCTGGCCAGAAGCACTGAAGGATACCACACCTATAGAAAATCCTCAACTACCACACATCACTGAGGTGGTTGTGAGGAGACCCTGCATTCTTGGGTGCATGGCCAGAGGCAGAATTATGTTTGAATTATGATGCTCTCATACAAATTGAGTTGTTGCAGGATTTTTGTTAGTGGGACCAATTCCAAATTATTTGTAATAGCACGTGAAGGAGTGTGGTTGTTGTCTAATTTTGTCTAATTTTGTAGTACAGTAACTGCAACATATTAGGCGTTCAGTTAGTTCATATTTGTTTTCTGCTAAAAGGTAGCCAGCTAATTCAAACCATTTAGAATCTTCATTGTTTTCTATTTTGTATGCTATGTCTATATTTTTTGTGTTCCTTTTGTAAAACGTTCTGCAGCAAAAACACACACACATGGTTTGGTACTTCAGCCGATGCCCTTTTACATTTTAGTATTTCTTTTCTGTATGTGTGTAATAGAAGGTTGCTATGTACAGAATTGTTGCTACTATGTTCTAAAACTATTGCTTTTTGTAAGTGGCTTTCACTTCCAAAATATTTTCTCTGTATACGGTCAATTTCTTCTTGTAAGTATTTGGGTGTACCATGCAGAAGAGTATTATTTAAATTGCCTAATTCTGAAGCTGGACTTTTTGCATAGTATATTTTATACACTAGATTTCTTACATTTGATTGATGTACTGATATCCTTTTGATATCATGGAAGGTGCTTTTGCAAATAGGCCCATAAATGCAGGCTAATGAATGTCCTTGTAGTCCTGTGTATTTGCGCACTGGACAAATATCCATATTTTGCAGCACTTTCATTTTAATTTTGTCTTTACCTTTTACATACTGATTGAGGAAATGACGTAAAGATTTGAAAGATTTGTTTGGAATGGCACACATTGATTTGCACAGCCATTTGTATACTGGACGGTGTGGTTCTGTCGAATCGAGAGGTAATTCTGAGTTTTCAGGGGATACTTTTGTAAGCAGTGTTTCTTGTTCCATGATGGTTTATTGATTTTTTCATACCCTCGTCAACTGCTATCGATGCCAATTGTGTTTGTTTGACTTTGTTTGTATGCTTCTTCATTAAAATATGGTTCTGTGGTTGTCGTGTGACTCCATTCACCTCCACAAACATTTAAGAAATTATTTTTGTTCACATTCTGTTTATTGCTGAGTTTCTTTTGTAGTTTGGTATTTAGTTTTGTTAGTGCTTTCATCCTACTTAACACTAATATAAACAACTTCCTTTTGAGAAGGATTTCACTGTCCACAAGAGCTTGTAGGTTTCATTTTCTACGGTAGGTTTTAAGGGTTGAGGATGATTTTGGACCTCTTCTTAATAGATTCTGAAGGACTCTGTGGCAAAACATGTTTGCTAAAATACATTTTTTACTGTGGGTTCTTGCTACTATATCAGGATTATTATGAGCATTGCTAGCTGTACTGGTAGCCAATTGTTTGCCAAGATTTTTGTGTTTTGTGACACATTTTGATGGAGGAGGTAAAGTTTTGGTAGTTGACGCTTCCTTTGTTTTGCTAAATGACTGTATTAGCTGGTTTGTTCCTATGTTCTCTACAAACTCTACTACAGATGGATGCTCAGATGGACACTTTTCTTTTTATTTGCTCTAATTCTGCATTCCTTTCTTCAGACTTGCTTTTTGGTAGGCATTCTTTGGTGTCTGTTGAAAAAAAGAAGGCATGCTTTGGTCTGTTGTACAATGTATGTGTGTTGTGTGCATGCGTGCATGATTTTGATGGGGAAGCTGTTTGTCATGGTGTGTGAATGTGCATTGGACACTTACAATGACTTGGGAAGGCTATTTTTCTATTTATATAGCACTACAATGTGCTTCAGATGACAGTACAAAGTGGCCTTTGAAAGAGCTATTTCTTTCCTAGTACTAACATTCTAATGATTCCGTATGTTATTTGAGTTCCAAACACACAGGGATTTGTGAGCCATTCTGCCTGTTATTCTTTGTTTAACAAGTGGGGATTTGTGAGTAGAATGGTGCAGAAATCAATGTTTGCTTTGGTGCCCAAAGTTAACAAATAACCCACGCACCCTCAATGAGGAAGAGTTATGCGAAATGACCAGGGGGTCGATTCATGGAATTAATGTGCGCTGAAAATTCCCGCGCAGAGGTGCCAAAACGTGCGATTCGCAATAAAAGTGCGAAAATCGCAGTGCAAGTGCGAAATTCGCAGGGAAACCAGCGCACATCGATTCATGGAAGTCAGTGCGCGAGAAAAACATTGGATGTGTGCTGAAAAAGTGCACCGCGCACGCCAGCGCACAGGCCATCCAACAGCGTGCGCCTCGGCCACTGCGAAATCGCACATAGCGCGGCGCACATCACAAAAGTAGGCGGAACACGGGGCGTAACACTCGGAATGGGGAACAACGCGTGAAAATATGGGCGTCACGGGGGAAGTACAGGAGGCAAGTGCGCGGAACGCCCACACGCTCGCCTACAACCCGTCTTCATGGAATCGAATAGGGCAAACCAGCGCATGGTGAAAGACGCGCACAGGGCCAAACAAGTACGCCACAAGAAAGCAGGCGGTAGCGTCCCTGCGCCTGAAATGAATGTGCGCCAAAATGTGCGCTAACAAAAAGCACCCATATACAGCCATGATGAATGGTCCATACAGTGGCCATCTAGGACAAATGAGGTACAAAGGGGTACCGACAAACACGGACACCCGCTGTGTGAAAAATAGCATGTGCGTGTGTTTCTGGGTGCACGGGAAGTTCCACACGCGATTAGCCTGGGTACGTGTATTCCGAGGTGCGCGGGAAGATTCACACGCGATTTCAGCAGGGTACGTGTATTTCGGTGGTGCCGGGGAATGCTACACGTGATTTGGCCATGTGGGTCCTCCCAGGTGTTCCCTCTACACCCTCCACGGCCCCTGCAGGCAGCCCACACCACAGGGGACTACCCTGCACCCCTGCTCATGTCCCACAGGCAACCCATCCACCATGGCCATGCCCCCCAGCCAACCCACATGTCACCTTGCACTACTGATCACCAACACATGTCTCCCATCACCCCCACCCCCCAGCATCCAGGGGAATCCTCGACCAGGCCCCCACTCATGTCCCCCTGCACCCCCACCCCCCAGCAGTGCAGGGCACCCTCCACCAGCCCCCCACTCATGTCTCCCACCACCCCCACCCCCCAGCATCCAGGGGCACCCTCCACCAGGCCCCCACTCATGTCTCCCACCACCCCCACCCCCCAGCAGTGCAGGGCACCCTCCACCAGGCCCCCACTCATGTCCCCCTGCACCCACACCCACAAGCATCTAGGGGCACCCTCTACCAGGCCCCCACTCATGTCCCCCTGCACCCACACCTCCCAGCAGTGCAGGGCAACCTCCACCAGGCCCTCACACATGTCTCCCAGCACCCCCACCCCCCAGCAGTGCAGGGCACCCTCCACCAGGCCCCCACTCATGTCTCCCACTACCCCCACCCCCCAGCAGTGCAGGGCACCCTCCACCAGGCCCCCCCACATGTCTCCCAGCACCCCCACCCCCCAGCAGTGCAGGGCACCCTCCACCAGCCCCCCACTCATATCCAACTCATGTCCCCCTGCACCCCCACCCCCCAGCATCCAGGGGCATCCTCCACCAGGCCCCCACTCATGTCTCCCACCACCCCCACCCCCCAGCAGTGCAGGGCACCCTCCACCAGCCCCCCACTCATGTCTCCCACCACCCCCACCCCCCAGCAGTGCAGGGGCACCCTCCACCAGTCCCCCACACATGTCCCCCTGCACCCCCACCCCCCAGCAGTGCAGGGCACCCTCCACCAGGCCCCAAGTCATGTCTCCCTGCACCCTAACCCACAAGCATCCAGGGGCACCCTCCACCAGGCCCCCACTCATGTCCCCCTGCACCCCCACCCCCAAGCAGTGCAGGGCACCCTCCACCAGGCCCCCACTCATGTCTCCCAGCACCCCCACCCCCCACCAGTCAGGGGCACCCTCCACCAGCCCCCCAGTCATGTCTCCCACCACCCCCACCCCCCAGCATCTAGGGGCACCCTCCACCAGGCCCCCACTCATGTCTCCCAGCACCCCCACCCCCAGCAGTGCAGGGCACCCTCCACCAGGCCACCACACATGTCTCCCAGCACCCCCACCCCCCAGCAGTGCAGGGCACCCTCCACCAGCCCCCCACTCATGTCTCCCAGCACCCCCACCCCCAGCAGTACAGGGGCACCCTCCACCAGGCCCCCACACATGTCCCCCTGCACCTGCACCCCCCAGCAGTGCAGGGCACCCTCCACCAGGCCCCCACTCATGTCCCCCTGCACCCCCACCCACAAGCATCCAGGGGCACCCTCCACCAGGCCCCCACTCATGTCCCCCTGCACCCCCACCCCCCAGCAGTGCAGGGCACCCTCCACCAGGCCCCCACACATGTCCCCCAGCACCCCCACCCCCCAGCAGTGCAGGGCACCCTCCACCAGCCCCCCACTCATGTCTCCCACCACCCCCACCCCCCAGCATCCAGGGGCACCCTCCACCAGGCCCCCACTCATGTCTCCCATCACCCCCACCCCCCAGCAGTGCAGGGCAACCTCCACCAGGCCCCCACTCATGACTCCCAGCACCCCCACCCCCCAGCAGTGCAGGGCACCCTCCACCAGGCCCCACACATGTCTCCCAGCACCCCCACCCCCCAGCAGTGCAGGGCACCCTCCACCAGCCCCCCACTCATGTCTCCCACCACCACCACCCCCCAGCATCCAGGGGCACCCTCCACCAGGCCCCCACTCATGTCTCCCAGCACCCCCACCCCCAGCAGTGCAGGGAACCCTCCACCAGGCCCCCACTCATGTCTCCCATCACCCCTACCCCCCAGCAGTGCAGCGCACTCTCCACCAGGCCCCCACGCATGTCTCCCACCACCCCCACCCCCCAGCAGTGCAGGGCACCCTCCACCAGGCACCCACACATGTCTCCCACTACCCCCACCCCCAGCAGTGCAGGGCACCCTCCACCAGGCCCCCACTCATGTCCCCCTGCACCCCCACCCCCCAGCAGTGCAGGGGCACCCTCCACCAGGCCCCCACACATGTCCCCCTGCACCCCCACCCGCCAGCAGTGCAGGGCACCCTCCACCAGGCCCCCAACCATGTCCCCCTGCACCCCCACCCCACAGCAGTGCAGGGCACCCTCCACCAGGCCCCCACACATGTCTCCCAGCACCCCCAACCCCCAGCAGTGCAGGGCACCCTCCACCAGCCCCCCACTCATGTCTCCCACCACCCCCACCCCCCAGCATCCAGGGGCACCCTCCACCAGGCCCCCACTCATGTCTCCCAGCACCCCCACCCCCAGCAGTGCAGGGCACCCTCCACCAGGCCCCCACTCATGTCTCCCAGCACCCCCACCCCCCAGCTGTGTAGGGCACCCTCCACCAGGCCCCCACACATGTCTCCCAGCACCCCACCCCCCAGCAGTGCAGGGCACCCTCCACCAGCCCCCCACTCATGTCCAACTCATGTCCCCCTGCACCCCTCCCCCCAGCATCCAGGGGCACCCTCCACCAGGCCCCCACACATGTCCCCCTGCACCCCCACCCCCCAGCAGTGCAGGACACCCTCCACCAGGCCCCCACACATGTGTCCCACCACCCCACCCCCCAGCAGTGCAGGGCACCCTCCAACAGGCCCCCACACATGTCTCCCACCACCCCCACCCCCCAGCATCCAGGGGCACCCTCCACCAGGCCCCCATTCATGTCTCCCACCACCCCCACCCCCAGGAGAGCAGGGCACCCTCCACCAGGCCCACACACATGTCTCCCAGCACCCCCACCCCACAGCAGTGCAGGGCACCCTCCACCAGCCCCCCACTCATGTCCAACTCATGTCCCCCTGCACCCCCACCCCCAGCATCCAGGGGCACCCTCCACCAGGCCCCCACTCATGTCTCCCACCACCCCCACCCCCAGCAGTGCAGGGCACCCTCCACCAGGCCCCCACACATGTCTCCCAGCACCCCCACACCCCAGCAGTGCAGGGTACCCTCCACCAGCCCCCCACTCATGTCTCCCAGCACCCCCACCCCCCAGCAGTACGGGACACCCTCCACCAGCCCCCCATTCATGTCTCCCAGCACCCCCACCCCCCAGCAGTGCAGGGCACCATCCACCAGGCCCCCACACATGTCTCCCACCACCCCCACCCCCCAGCAGTGCATGGCAACCTCCACCAGGCCCCCACTCATGTCTCCCAGCACCCCCACCCCCCAGCAGTGCAGGGCACCCTCCACCAGGCCCCCACACATGTCTCCCAGCACCCCCACCCCCCAGCAGTGCAGGGCACCCTCCACCAGCCCCCCA
The DNA here is from genome assembly GCF_040938575.1 of Ambystoma mexicanum. Lineage (NCBI taxonomy): Eukaryota > Metazoa > Chordata > Amphibia > Caudata > Ambystomatidae > Ambystoma > Ambystoma mexicanum. The sequence continues at coordinate 592,906,598 of NC_090927.1, forward strand.
CTCATGTCCAACTCATGTCGCCCTGCACCCCCACCCCCCAGCATCCAGGGGCACCCTCCACCAGGCCCCCTTTCATGTCTCCCAGCACCACCACCCCCCAGCAGTGCAGGGCAACCTCCACCAGGCCCCCACTCATGTCTCCCAGCACCCCCACCGCCAGCAGTGCAGGGCACCCTCCACCAGGCCCCCACACATGTCTCCCACCACCCCCACCCCCCAGCAGTGCAGGGCACCCTCCACCAGGCACCCACACATGTCTCCCACCACCCCACCCCCCAGCAGTGCAGGGCACCCTCCACCATGCCCCCACTCATGTCCCCCTGCACCCCCACCCCCAGCAGTGCAGGGGCACCCTCCACCAGGCCCCCACACATGTCCCCATGCACCCCCACCGCCCAGCAGTGCAGGGCACCCTCCACCAGGCCCCCACTCATGTCCCCCTGCACCCCACCCCCCAGCAGTGCAGGGCACCCTCCACCAGGCCCCCACACATGTCTCCCAGCACCCCCACCCCCCAGCAGTGCAGGGCACCCTACACCAGCCCCCCCCTCATGTCTCCCACCACCCCCACCCCCCAGCATCCAGGGGCACCCTCCACCAGGCCCCCACTCATGTCTCCCAGTACCCCCACCACCAGCAGTGCAGGGCACCCTCCACCAGGCCCCCACTCATGTCTCCCAGCACCCCCCACCCCCCAGCTGTGCAGGACACCCTCCACCAGGCCCCCACACATGTCTCCCAGCACCCCACCCTCCAGCAGTGCAGGGCACCCTCCACCAGCCCCCCACTCATGTCCAACTCATGTCCCCCTGCACCCCCTCCCCCAGCATCCAGGGGCACCCTCCACCAGGCCCCCACTCATGTCCCCCTGCACCCCCACCCCCCAGCAGTGCAGAGTACCCTCCACCAGCCCCCCACACATGTGTCCCACCACCCCACCCCCCAGCAGTGCAGGGCACCCTCCACCAGGCCCCCACACATGTCTCCCACCACCCCCACCCCCAGCATCCAGGGGCACCCTCCACCAGGCCCCCACACATGTCTCCCAGCACCCCCACCCCCAGCAGTGCAGGGCACCCTCCACCAGCCCCCCACCCATGTCCAACTCATGTCCCCCTGCACCACACCCCCCAGCATCCAGGGGCACCCTCCACCAGGCCCCAACTCATGTCTCCCACCACCCCCACCCCCAGCAGTGCAGGGCACTCTCCATCAGGCCCCCACACATGTCTCCCAGCACCCCCACCCCCCAGCAGTGCAGGGCACCCTCCACCAGCCCCCCACTCATGTCCCCCTGCACCCCCAGCCCCCAGCATCCAGGGGCACCCTCCACCAGGCCCCCACTCATGTCTCCCAGCACCCCCACCCCCCAGCAGTGCAGGGCACCCTCCACCAGGCCCCCACTCATGTCTCCCAGCACCCCTACCCCCCAGCAGTGCAGGGCACCCTCCACCAGACCCCCACACATGTCTCCCAGCACCCCCACCCCCCAGCAGTGCAGGGCACCCTCCACCAGCCCCCCACTCATGTCCAACTCATGTCCCCCTGCACCTCCACCCCCAGCATCCAGGGGCGCCCTCCACCAGGCCCCCTATCATGTCTCCCAGCAGCCCCAACCCCCAGCAGTGCAGGGCAATCTCCACCAGGCCCCCACACATGTCTCCCACCACCCCCACCCCCAGCAGTGCATGGCACCCTCCACCAGGCACCCACACATGTCTCCCACCACCCCCACCCCCAGCAGTGCAGGGCACCCTCCACCAGGCCCCCACTCATGTCCCCCTGCACCCACTCCTCCCAGCAGTGCAGGGCACCCTCCACCAGGCCCCCACACATGTGTCCCACCACCCCACCCCCCAGCAGTGCAGGGCACCCTCCACCAGGCCCCAACACATGTCTCCCACTACCCCCACCCCCCAGCATCCAGGGGCACCCTCCACCAGGCCCCCATTCATGTCTCCCACCACCCCCACCCCCAGCAGTGCAGGGCACCCTCCACCAGGCCCCCACACATGTCTCCCAGCACCCCCACCCCCCAGCAGTGCAGGGCACCCTCCACCAGGCACCCACACTTGTCTCCCACCACCCCCACCCCCCAGCAGTGCAGGGCACCCTCCACCAGGCCCCCACTCATGTCCCCCTGCACCCCCACCCCCCAGCAGTGCAGGGGCACCCTACACCAGGCCCCCACACATGTCCCCCTGCACCCCCACCCCCCAGCAGTGCAGGGCACCCTCCACCAGGCCGCCACTCATGTCCCCCTGCACCCCCACCACCCAGCAGTGCAGGGCACCCTCCACCAGGCCCCCACACATGTCTCCCAGCACCCCACCCCCCAGCAGTGCAGGGCACCCTCCACCAGACCCCACTCATGTCTCCCACCACCCCCACCCCCCAGCAGTGCAGGGCACCCTCCACCAGGCCCCCACTCATGTCTCCCAGCACCCCCACCCCCCACCAGTCAGGGGCACCCTCCACCAGCCCCCCACTCATGTCTCCCAGCATCCCCATCCCCCAGCAGTGCAGGGGCACCCTCCACCAGGCCCCCACACATTTCCCCCTGCACCCCCACCCCCCAGCAGTGCAGGGCACCCTCCACCAGACCCCCACTCATGTCTCCCAGCACCCCCACCCCCCACCAGTCAGGGGCACCCTCCACCAGCCCCCCACTCATGTCTCCCACCACCCCCACCCCCCAGCATCCAGGGGCACCCTCCACCAGGCCCCCACTCATGTCTCCCATCACCCCCACCCCCCAGCAGTGCAGGGCACCCTGCACCAGGCCCCCACACATGTCTCCCAGCACCCCCACCCCCCCAGCAATGCAGGGCACCCTTCACCAGCCCCCCACTCATGTCTCCCACCACCCCACCCCCCAGCAGTGCAGGGCACCCTCCACCAGGCCCCCACACATGTCTCCCACCACCCCCACCCCCAGCATCCAGGGGCACCCTCCACCAGGCCCCCACACATGTCTCCCAGCACCCCCACCGCACCCCCACCCCCCAGCAGTGCAGGGCACCCTGCACCAGCCCCCCACCCATGTCCAACTCATGTCCCCCTGCACCCCACCCCCCAGCATCCAGGGGCACCCTGCACCAGGCCACCATTCATGTCTCCCACCACCCCCACCCCCCAGCAGTGCAGGGCACCCTCCACCAGGCCCCCACACATGTCTCCCAGCACCCCCACCCCCAGCAGTGCAGAGCACCCTCCACCAGACCCGCACTCATGTCCAACTCATGTCCCCCTGCACCCCCAAACCCCAGCATCCAGGGGCACCCTCCACCAGGCCCCCACTCATGTCTCCCACCAGCCCCACCCCCAGCAGTGCAGGGCACCCTCCACCAGGCCCCCACACATGTCTCCCAGCACCCCCACCCCCCAGCAGTGCAGGGCACCCTCCACCAGCCCCCCACTCATGTCTCCCAGCACCCCCATCCCCCAGCATTACGGGGCACCCTCCACCAGCCCCCCATTTATGTCTCCCAGCACCCCCACCCCCCAGCAGTGCAGGGCACCCTCCACCAGGCCCCCACACATGTCTCCCACCACCCCCACCCCCCAGCAGTGCAGGGCAACCTCCACCAGGCCCCCACTCATGTCTCCCAGTACCCCCACCCCCCAGCAGTGCAGGGCACCCTCCACCAGACCCCCACACATGTCTCCCAGCACCCCCACCCCCCAGCAGTGCAGGGCACCCTCCACCAGCCCCCCACTCATGTCCAACTCATGTCCCCCTGCACCTCCACCCCCCAGCATCCAGGGGCGCCCTCCACCAGGCCCCCTATCATGTCTCCCAGCAGCCCCACCCCCCAGCAGTGCAGGGCAACCTCCAACAGGCCCCCACACATGTCTCCCACCACCCCCACCCCCCAGCAGTGCAGGGCACCCTCCACCAGGCACCCACACATGTCTCCCACCACCCCCACCCCCAGCAGTGCAGGGCACCCTCCACCAGGCCCCCACTCATGTCCCCCTGCACCCCCTCCTCCCAGCAGTGCAGGGCACCCTCCACCAGGCCCCCACACATGTGTCCCACCACCCCACCCCCCAGCAGTGCAGGGCACCCTCCACCAGGCCCCAACACATGTCTCCCACTACCCCCACCCCCCAGCATCCAGGGGCACCCTCCACCAGGCCCCCATTCATGTCTCCCACCACCCCCAACCCCAGCAGTGCAGGGCACCCTCCACCAGGCCCCCACACATGTCTCCCAGCACCCCCACCCCCCAGCAGTGCAGGGCACCCTCCACCAGCCCCCCACTCATGTCCAACTCATGTCCCCCTGCACCCCCACCCCCCAGCATCCAGGGGCACCCTCCACCAGGCCCCCACTCATGTCTCCCACCACCCCCACCCCCCAGCAGTGCAGGGCACCCTCCACCAGGCCCCCACACATGTCTCCCAGCACCCCCACCCCCCAGCAGTGCAGGGCACCCTCCACCAGCCACCCACTCATGTCTCCCAGCACCCCCACCCCCCAGCAGTACGGGGCACCCTCCACCAGCCCCCCATTCATGTCTCCCAGCACCCCCACCCCCCAGCAGTGCAGGGCACCCTCCACCAGGCCCCCACACATGTCTCCCACCACCCCCACCCCCCAGCAGTGCATGGCAACCTCCACCAGGCCCCCACTCATGTCTCCCAGCACCCCCACCCCCCAGCAGTGCAGGGCACCCTCCACCAGCCCCGCACTCATGTCCAACTCATGTCCCCCTGCACCCCCAAACCCCAGCATCCAGGGGCACCCTCCACCAGGCCCCCACTCATGTCTCCCACCACCCCCACCCCCCAGCAGTGCAGGGCACCCTCCACCAGGCCCCCACACATGTCTCCCAGCACCCCCACCCCCCAGCAGTGCAGGGCACCCTCCACCAGCCCCCCACTCATGTCCAACTCATGTCCCCCTGCACCACCCACCCCCCAGCATCCAGGGGCACCCTCCACCAGGCCCCCTATCATGTCTCCCAGCACCCCCACCCCCCAGCAGTGCAGGGCAACCTCCATCAGGCCCCCACTCATGTCTCCCAGCACCCCCACCCCCCAGCAGTGCAGGGCACCCTCCACCAGGCCCCCACACATGTCTCCCACTACCCCCACCACCCAGCAGTGCAGGGCACCCTCCACCAGGCACCCACACATGTCTCCCACCACCCCCACTCCCCAGAAGTGCAGGGCGCCCTCCACCATGCCCCCACTCATGTCCCCCTGCACCCCCACCCCCCAGCAGTGCAGGGGCACCCTCCACCAGGCCCCCACACATGTCCCCATGCACCCCCACCCCCCAGCAGTGCAGGGCACCCTCCACCAGGCCTCCACTCATGCCCCCCTGCACCCCCACCCCCCAGCAGTGCAGGGTACCCTCCACCAGGCCCCCACACATCTCTCCCAGCACCCCCACCCCCCAGCAGTGCAGGGCACCCTCCACCAGCCCCCCACTCATGTCTCCCACCACCCCCACCCCCCAGCATCCAGGGGCACCCTCCACCAGGCCCCCACTCATGTCTCCCAGCACCCCCACCCCCAGCAGTGCAGGGCACCCTCCACCAGGCCCACACTCATGTCTCCCAGCACCCCCACCCCCCAGCTGTGCAGGACACCCTCCACCAGGCCCCCACACATGTCTCCCAGCTCCCCACCCCCCAGCAGTGAAGGGCACCCTCCACCAGCCCCCCACTCATGTCCAACTCAGGTCCCCCTACACCCCCTCCCCCCAGCATCCAGGGGCACCCTCCACCAGGCCCCCACTCATGTCCCCCTGCACCCCCACCCCCCAGCAGTGCAGGGTACCCTCCACCAGGCCGCCACACATGTGTCCCACCACCCCACCCCCCAGCAGTGCAGGGCACCCTCCACCAGGCCCCCACACATGTCTCCCACCACCGCCACCCCCCAGCATCCAGGGACACCCTCCACCAGGCCCCCATTCATGTCTCCCACCACCCCACCCCCCAGCAGTGCAGGGCACCCTCCACCAGGCCCCCACACATGTCTCCCAGCACCCCCACCCCCCAGCAGTGCAGGGCACCCTCCACCAGCCCCCCACTCATGTCCAACTCATGTCCCCCTGCACCCCCACCCCCCAGCATCCAGGGGCACCCTCCACCAGGCCCCCACTCATGTCTCCCACCACCCCCACCCCCAGCAGTGCAGGGCACCCTCCACCAGGTCCCCACACATGTCTCCCAGCACCCCCACCCCCCAGCAGTGCAGGGCACCCTCCACCAGCCCCCCACTCATGTCTCCCAGCACCCCCACCCCCCAGCAGTACGGGGCACCCTCCACCAGCCCCCCAATCATGTCTCCCAGCACCCCCACCCACCAGCAGTGCAGGGCACCCTCCACCAGGCCCCCACACATATCTCCCACCACCCCCACCCCCCAGCAGTGCAGGGCACCCTCCACCAGGCCCCCACACATGTCTCCCACCACCCCCACACCCAGCAGTGCAGGGCACTCTCCACCAGGCCCCCACACATGTCTCCCAGCACCCCCACCCCCCAGCAGTGCAGGGCACCCTCCACCAGCCCCCCACTCATGTCTCCCACCACCCTCACCCCCCAGCAGTATGGGGCACCCTCCACCAGCCCCCCAATCATGTCTCCCAGCACCCCCACCCCCCAGCAGTGCAGGGCACCCTCCACCAGGCCCCCACACATGTCTCCCACCACCCCCACCCCCCAGCAATGCAGGGCACCCTCCACCAGGCCCCCACACATGTCTCCCACCACCCCCACCCCCCAACATCCAGGGGCACCCTCCACCAGGCCCCCACACATGTCTCCCAGCACCCCCACCCCCCAGCAGTGCAGCGCACCCTCCACCAGCCCCCCACTCAGGTCTCCCTGCACCCCCACCCCCCAGCAGTGCAGGGCACCCTTCACCAGGCCCCCACACATATCTTCCAGCACCCCCACCCCCCAGCAGTGCAGGGCACCCTCCACCAGCCCCTCACTCATGTAATCCACCACCCCCACCCCCCAGCATCCAGGGGCACCCACCACCAGGCCCCCACTCATGTCTCCCAGCACCCCCACCCCCCAGCAGTGCAGGGCAACCTCCACCAGGCCCCCACTCATGTCTCCCAGCTCCCAACCCCCCAGCAGTGCAGGGCACCCTCCACCAGGCCACCACACATGCCTCCCAGCACCCCCACCCCCCAGCAGTGCAGGGCACCCTCCACCAGCCCCCCACTCATGTCCAACTCATGTCCCCCTGCACCCCCACCCCCCAGCATCCAGGGGCACCCTCCACCAGGCCCCCACTCATGTCTCCCAGCACCCCCACCCCCCAGCAGTGCAGGGCACCCTCCACCAGGCCCCCACTCATGTCTCCCAGCACCCCCACCCCCCAGCAGTGCAGGCCACCCTCCACCAGGCCCCCACACATGTCTCCCACCACCCCCGCCCCCCAGCAGTGCAGGGCACCCTCCACCAGGCACCCACACTTGTCTCCCACCACCCCCACCCCCCAGCAGTGCAGGGCATCCTCCACCAGGCCCCCACTCATGTCCCCCTGCACTCCCACCCCCCAGCAGTGCAGGGGCACCCTCCACCAGGCCCCCACACATGGCCCCCTGCACACCCACCGCCCAGCAGTGCAGGGCACCCTCCACCAGGCCGCCACTCATGTCCCCCTGCACCCCCACCACCCAGCAGTGCAGGGCACCCTCCACCAGGCCCCCACACATGTCTCCCAGCACCCCACCCCCCAGCAGTGCAGGGCACCCTCCACCAGCCCCCCACTCATGTCTCCCACCACCCCCATCCCCCAGCATCCAGGGGCACCCTCCACCAGGCCCCCACTCATGTCCCCCTGCACCCCCACCCCCCAGCAGTGCAGGGCACCCTCCACCAGGCCCCCACTCATGTCTCCCAGCACCCCCACCCCCCACCAGTCAGGGGCACCCTCCACCAGCCCCCCACTCATGTCTCCCACCACCCCCACCCCCCAGCATCCAGGGCACCCTGCACCAGGCCCCCACACATGTCTCCCAGCACCCCCACCGCCAGCAGTGCAGGGCATCCTTCACCAGCCCCCCACTCATGTCTCCCAGCACCCCCACCCCCCAGCAGTGCAGGGGCACCCTGCACCAGGCCCCCACACGTTTCCCCCTGCACCCCCACCCCCCAGCAGTGCAGGGCACCCTGCACCAGGCCCCCATTCATGTCTCCCACCACCCCCACCCCCCAGCAGTGCAGGGCACCCTCAACCAGGCCCCCACACATGTCTCCCAGCACCCCCACCCCCCAGTAGTGCAGGGCACCCTCCACCAGCCCCGCACTCATGTCCAACTCATGTCCCCCTGCACCCCCAAACCCCAGCATCCAGGGGCACCCGCCACCAGGCCCCCACTCATGTCTCCCACCACCCCCACCCCCCAGCAGTGCAGGGCACCCTCCACCAGGCCCCCACACATGTCTCCCAGCACCCCCACCCCCAGCAGTGCAGGGCACCCTCTACCAGCCCCCCACTCATGTCTCCCAGCACCCCCATCCCCCAGCAGTACGGGGCACCCTCCACCAGCCCCCCATTTATGTCTCCCAGCACCCCCACCCCCCAGCAGTGCAGGGCACCCTCCACCAGGCCCCCACACATGTCTCCCACCACCCCCACCCCCCAGCAGTGCAGGGCAACCTCCACCAGGCCCCCACTCATGTCTCCCAGCACCCCCACCCCCCAGCAGTGCAGGGCACCCTCCACCAGGCCCCCACACATGTCTCCCAGCACCCCCACCCCCCAGCAGTGCAGGGCACCCTCCAACAGCCCCCCACTCATGTCCAACACATGTCCCCCTGCACCCCCACACACCAGCATCCAGGGGCACCCTCCACCAGGCCCCCTATCATGTCTCCCAGCACCCCCACCCCCCAGCAGTGCAGGGCAACCTCCACCAGGCCCCCACACATGTCTCCCACCACCCCCACCCCCAGCAGTGCAGGGCACCCTCCACCAGGCACCCACACATGTCTCCCACCACCCCCACCCCCAGCAGTGCAGGGCAACCTTCACCAGGCCCCCACACATGTCTCCCACCACCCCCACCCCCAGCAGTGCAGGGCACCCTCCACCAGGCACCCAAACATGTGTCCCACCACCCCACCCCCCAGCAGTGCAGGGCACCCTCCACCAGGCCCCAACACATGTCTCCCACTACCCCCACCCCCCAGCATCCAGGGGCACCCTCCACCAAGCCCCCATTCATGTCTCCCACCACCCCCACCCCCAGCAGTGCAGGGCACCCTCCACCAGGCCCCCACACATGTCTCCCAGCACCCCCACCCCCCAGCAGTGCAGGGCACCCTCCACCAGCCCCCCACTCATGTCCAACTCATGTCCCCCTGCACCCCCACCCCCCAGCATCCAGGGGCACCCTCCACCAGGCCCCCACTCATGTCTCCCACCACCCCCACCCCCCAGCTGTGCAGCGCACCCTCCACCAGGCCCCCACACATGTCTCCCACCACCCCCACCCCCCAGCAGTGCAGGGCACCCTCCACCACGCACCCACACATGTCTCCCACCACCCCCACCCCCAGCAGTGCAGGGCACCCTCCACCAGGCCCCCACTCATGTCCCCCTGCACCCCCACCCCCCAGCAGTGCAGGGCACCCTCCACCAGGCCCCCACACATGTCTCCCAGCACCCCCACCCCCCAGCAGTGCAGGGCACCCTCCACCAGCCCCCCACCCATGTCTCCCACCACCCCCACCCCCCAGCATCCAGGGGCACCCTCCACCAGGCCCCCACTCATGTCTCCCAGCACCCCCACCCCCAGCAGTGCAGGGCACCCTCCACCAGTCCCCCACTCATGTCTCCCAGCACCCCCACCCCCCAGCTGTGTAGGGCACCCTCCACCAGGCCCCCACACATGTCTCCCAGCACCCCACCCCCCAGCAGTGCAGGGCACCCTCCACCAGCCCCCCACTCATGTCCAACTCATGTCCCCCTGCACCCCTCCCCCCAGCATCCAGGGGCACCCTCCAACAGGCCCCCACTCATGTCCCCCTGCACCCCCACCCCCCAGCAGTGCAGGGCACCCTCCACCAGGCCCCCACACATGTGTCCCACCACCCCACCCCCCAGCAGTGCAGGGCACCCTCCAACAGGACCCCACACATGTCTCCCACCACCCCCACCCCCCAGCATCCAGGGGCACCCTCCACCAGGCCCCCATTCATGTCTCCCACCACCCACACCCCCAGCAGTGCAGGGCACCCTCCACCAGGCCCCCACACATGTCTCCCAGCACCCCCACCCCACAGCAGTGCAGGGCACCCTCCACCAGCCCCCCACTCATGTCCAACTCATGTCCCCCTGCACCCCCACCCCCAGCATCCAGGGGCACCCTCCACCAGGCCCCCACTCATGTCTCCCACCACCCCCACCCCCCAGCAGTGCAGGGCACCCTTCACCAGGCCCCCACACATGTCTCCCAGCACCCCCACACCCCAGCAGTGCAGGGTACCCTCCACCAGCCCCCCACTCATGTCTCCCAGCACCCCCACCCCCCAGCATTACGGGGCACCCTCCACCAGCCCCCCATTCATGTCTCCCAGCACCCCCACCCCCCAGCAGTGCAGGGCACCATCCACCAGGCCCCCACACATGTCTCCCACCACCCCCACCCCCCAGCAGTGCATGGCAACCTCCACCAGGCCCCCACTCATGTCTCCCAGCACCCCCACCCCCCAGCAGTGCAGGGCACCCTCCACCAGGCCCCCACACATGTCTCCCAGCACCCCTACCCCCCAGCAGTGCAGGGCACCCTCCACCAGCCCCCCACTCATGTCCAACTCATGTCGCCATGCACCCCCACCCTCCAGCATCCAGGGGCACCCTCCACCAGGCCCCCTTTCATGTCTCCCAGCACCACCACCCCGCAGCAATGCAGGGCAACCTCCACCAGGCCCCCACTCATGTCTCCCAGCACCCCCACTCCCAGCAGTGCAGGGCACCCTCCACCAGGCCCCCACACATGTCTCCCACCACCCCCACCCCCCAGCAGTGCAGGGCACCCTCCACCAGGCACCCACACATGTCTCCCACCACCCCCACACCCCAACAGTGCAGGGCACCCTCCACCATGCCCCCCACTCATGTCCCCCTGCACCCCCACCCCCAGCAGTGCAGGGGCACCCTCCACCAGGCCCCCACACATGTCCCCATGCACCCCCACCGCCCAGCAGTGCAGGGCACCCTCCACCAGGCCCCCACTCATGTCCCCCTGCACCCCACCCCCCAGCAGTGCAGGGCACCCTCCACCAGGCTCCCACACATGTCTCCCAGCACCCCCACCCCCCAGCAGTGCAGGGCACCCTCCACCAGCCCCCCACTCATGTCTCCCACCACCCCCACCCCCCAGCATCCAGGGGCACCCTCCACCAGGCCCCCACTCATGTCTCCCAGTACCCCCACCACCAGCAGTGCAGGGCACCCTCCACCAGGCCCCCACTCATGTCTCCCAGCACCCCCCACCCCCCAGCTGTGCAGGACACCCTCCACCAGGCCCCCACACATGTCTCCCAGCACCCCACCCTCCAGCAGTGCAGGGCACCCTCCACCAGCCCCCCACTCATGTCCAACTCATGTCCCCCTGCACCCCCTCCCCCAGCATCCAGGGACACCCTCCACCAGGCCCCCACTCATGTCCCCCTGCACCCCCACCCCCCAGCAGTGCAGAGTACCCTCCACCAGGCCCCCACACATGTGTCCCACCACCCCACCCCCCAGCAGTGCAGGGCACCCTCCACCAGGCCCCCACACATGTCTCCCACCACCCCCCACCCCCAGCATCCAGGGGCACCCTCCACCAGGCCCCCACACATGTCTCCCAGCACCCCCTCCCCCCAGCAGTGCAGGGCACCCTGCACCAGCCCCCCACCCATGTCCAACTCATGTCCCCCTGCACCCCACCCCCCAGCATCCAGGGGCACCCTCCACCAGGTCCCAACTCATGTCTCCCACCACCCCCACCCCCAGCAGTGCAGGGCACTCTCCATCAGGCCCCCACACATGTCTCCCAGCACCCCACCCCCCAGCAGTGCAGGGCACCCTCCACCAGCCCCCCACTCATGTCTCCCACCACCCCCACCCCCCAGCAGTATGGGGCACCCTCCACCAGCCCCCCAATCATGTCTCCAGCACCCCCACCCCCCAGCAGTGCAGGGCACCCTCCACCAGGCCCCCACACATGTCTCCCACCACCCCCACCCCCCAGCAGTGCAGGGCACCCTCCACCAGGCCCCCACACATGTCTCCCACCACCCCCACCCCCCAACATCCAGGGGCACCCTCCACCAGGCCCCCACTCATGTCACCCACCACCCCCACCTCCCAGCAGTGCAGGGCACCCTCTACCAGGCCCCCACACATGTCTCCCAGCACCCCCACCCCCCAGCAGTGCAGCGCACCCTTCACCAGCCCCCCACTCCTGTCTCCCTGCACCCCCACCCCCCAGCAGTGCAGGGCACCCTTCACCAGGCCCCCACACATGTCTTCCAGCACCCCCACCCCCCAGCAGTGCAGGGCACCCTCCACCAGCCCCTCACTCATGTAATCCACCACCCCCACCCCCCAGCATCCAGGGGCACCCACCACCAGGCCCCCACACATGTCTCCCAGCACCCCCACCCCCCAGCAGTGCAGGGCACCCTCCACCAGCCCCCCACTCATGTCTCCCACCACCCCCACCCCCCCAGCATCCAGGGGCACCCTCCACCAGGCCCC